>NC_056572.1:21192512-21444381 GCF_018340385.1 Cyprinus carpio
GTGGAAACTTAACACTGGACTTCAAGCAACTTGGGCTATGAGCTTCTCCACCCTTCCTCCAGACTCTAGGACCTTGGTTTCCAAATGAAATATAATACTTTCTCTCGTCTGAAAAGAGGACTTTGGACCACTGGCCAACAGTCCAGTTCTTCTTCCCCTTAGCCCAGTAAGCCTCTGACATTGTCTCTGGTTCAGGAGTGGCTTAACAAGAGGAATATGACAACTGTAGCCAAATTCCTTGAAACGTCTGTGTGTGGTGGATCTTGATGCCTTGAACCCAGCCTCAGTCCATTCCTTGTGAAGTTAACTCAAATTCTTGAATCAATTTTGCTTGACAATCCTCATAAGGCTTTCTTCCACACTTTTTCCTTCCACTCAACTTTCTGTTAACATGCTTGGATACAGCACTCCAGCTACTTTGGCAATGAATGTTTGTGGCTTAACCTCCTTGTGAAGGGTGTCAATGATTGTCTTCTGGACAACTGTCAGATCAGCAGTCTTCCCCATGATTGTGTAGCCTAGTGAACCAAACTGAGAGACAATTTTGAAGGCTCAGGAAACCTTTGCAGGTGTTTTGAGTTGATTAGCTGATTGGCATGTCACCATATTCTAATTTGTTGAGATGAGTGAATTGATGGGCTTTTGTTAAATGTGAGCCAAAATCATCACAATTAAAATAATCAAAGACTTAAACTACTTCAGTCTGTGTGCACTGAATTTATTTAATACACAAGTTTCACAAATTGATTTGAATTACTGAAATAACTGAACTTTTCCACAACATTTTTTTTCAAGGTTTTGTATTCCCTTTCCAGTTGTATTTCTTTGAGTAGTTCTTGTTTTTACTTTAGACTCACATCTGACCTTTTTGTTGCTTACATTTAACTGAGGAAGTTGATGATATTCTATCTGAATAATTTTGTGATTTTTGAGAGCTTTGTAATGTTGTGTTGGAAAATCATCATGATTATTTTCATCCACAACATTCTTTTTTCATCCATAACATTTCACTGAAAGCTGCATTCTGGATGTAACTGTATATGTGATAAATAATAAATGCAGCCAGCGTTTGTGGTCCCTTCAGTTTAATTTCAATTCATTTGGTTACCAAATCAGTACAGATCTGTTGCTTCTGGCTCACATTCATTTGGTTCCTGTTCCATCATTTTAGAATTCAGCGAAGATTTAAGAGGCCTATCAAATAGTATTCTAAAATTATAGGTTTTGATTAACCAGAGGAATAATAAATATATTCTTTAAATATCATAAAACATTTGCAATATAAATATTATATCTTGTACACAATACCAAAAATAAAATAAAAAAATTAAATAAAATAAAAAAAAATGATTGATTGAATGCACAGTAACAAAAATTTAGTGTTTCAGGAAATGTTTGTGTGTGCTTTGTATTTTTAATTTTATTAGAGTATCAGACCATTAGCATAGCAATATCCCAACTCCATCAGAATCAGTAATGAATCATGTCTCTTCTGGAGCTGCTGAAAGTAAAACTTTCCACAGAAGTCACCAAGTAAGTTTTATTTCAGTTAGTGTGCTGCCTCAGAGGTAGGCAGCAGACAGCATTGCAGCTCGCTAGGTTTTGAAACAGAGCTCATTTTTGTTTAACTCGGGGCATAACAAAAGTGTACAAATACAGTATGTTTTTCCACATTTCCTGTAAGTCACCACTGTCAACTGAAAGGCACATAAAGTTTCTATGCACTCTTTTACAGAGGATAAATCTTGGGGGAGTCATTTATAGAAGGGTCCATCGATCAAGACCCAAAAGTGAAACAGATATGGACTGGGTCATTCCTCTCCCTGTCACACCATAAGAGAAGGAAAGCTTAAGCATAAATCTTCGGCTTGTTTCCGAGAGGGGCAATAACCTATAGTGCAACAGTAGTTTGGAGACGAAAGCCTCGTCTTAATTTTGCAGTCTAAATCAATAAAATACTTTGGATCATTACTATGGAATCTGGATTGACAGCAGATCATGCTTACAAGGCTAACATGATTTATGTGTACATCATGTGTACATGTGTACGGGAATACATTTAACGTGCAAGGTGAAGTGTGAGCAGACATGTACACATATGGTTATTAGGGTTGTGTGATTAATCAAAATCTTAATAAAATCACGATGTGAGCAATGCACAGCATTATTTCTTCTGGACCTGGAAAAATTTAAGCAAGTTTAAAGCATTATATTTGGTATTCACACACTAAGATGATTTTCTGTGCAAACACACCTGAAGTGAGTGCACAGAAAGCTCCCTCTCAGATTGGACACAAACACAGAATTGAGTTCTCTTTTGCACCTCATTTCACTTTTTACATTCTTGTCTTAAGTGAACACATATATTTGAGAAAGAAAATGCAAGTGTGTGAATATGCTGGGACTGTGCATGAGTTCCTAAAGTTACAGCAGCAGGAGTATTGGGCTCTGTCATAAATGCTAATCAAATAACAAAAGACAAAGAGAAAATCACTTACTGACCAACGTGATCTCATGAGAATTTGTATGTGTTTTATGTAAAATGTGGTTTATACAAAATGTACATTTACTAACGTTTGCACAGACACTGAAACGTACAATAATGACGTATTGACGACACCTGAAATGTAAATTATTTACATATGAACAAATTTACAGACTTACAAATGAATCCTTAAGAATATTGAACTCCCGGCATTAACAATGTATTATATTGTATTCAGTTGTCATATCAATGGCACTACAATGTGTTTTCAGTTGCATTATTAAATTAAGTTCACTTATTTACTTAATATGAAATTATAACATTTTTTTTCATAATACATACATAATGTTAAACAATACTTCACTTTAAACCCTTAAAATAAATCACATTTCTGTAATTGTTTAACCATTATGCATCATGCAATATTTAGTTTGTTTGTTATGGCAGGTGTCTCCAACCTTTTTTTTACAAGGGGGTTGGGGGAAATATATATAGTTTATATAGTTATATATAGTTAATATATATTAGGCTATTATATAGTATTATAATAGCATTATATAGTGGTTAAACGCATTATATTGTGTGTTTTTTGAGTCACAGATTGGACATTTTTTTCGGATAAGCAAGAAAAAAAAGTAAAGCACAGAGAATGACAATGGCATGAAGTGTTTTTGACATAGGCTAATTTTATGTGTACATAGGCAACTTGGTATTTCCGCACTGTCTGAACACGTCTCTATGCTTGTGCTTGCTTTGGTTGTGTGCGAAAACAGCGTGTGAGTAACGAATTGAGCTCTCTTTCATTTCTTCTTGTGGTTTAAAATTGCTTGTACATGTAAATTGGCAAATTAATCTGCTAATCACGTGCCATCCATACGTAATACTCACATACATACATACTACGGATCGACTGTGATCCGTTTAACTCCTAATATTTGACAGATCAGAAATTTTTTTGTTAACTTATTTAACATTAAATTGTCAAATTTCTACTCCATATCAATAACACAATGAAAATACAGAATAATTAGATCAATCATTAACAAATAAATAACAGATTGTCATATTTATACACATTTTTCCTAGAATGTTCTTGCGATCCGGTAGCAATTCTTCCATGGCCTGGTAGTGGGTCACAACCCGATGGATGGGGACCTCTGTGCTGTGGGACACAAAAGGCATTTTCTCAGTAACACTTTAGAATAGGGAACACTTATTCACTATTAACTATGACTTTTCCCTCATTATATTCCTAATTTGCTGCTTATTAATAGTTAGTAAGGTATAGTTGTTAAGTTTAGGTTTTGCTGGATTAGGGATGTAGAATAAGGCATTAATATGTGCTTAATTAGTACTAATAAAAGGCTTATATTCTAGTATTATGCATACTAATAAGCAACTAGTTAAGAGACCCTAAAATAAAGCAAATTCAGTGATCTTCATCTCCATCCTTAGCAGCGACCATAAGTATAAAAATGAATATATGTTACATTTTTACAGTGAAGGCTATGCAGTGTTGGAAAAAAATAAAAAAATAAAACCTAAACCATTGTTTTATTTCTTTGTGTTTGTTCTGTTGTATTTATTTGTCTAATTACTTGCAATTTGTTTACTTTGTTTCTTATGTTATTACTTTTTATTAATGTTTGAACTTTATATTAGTATATTATATATCAAAATTGGAATTTAGGACTGTAAAATTTTACAGTAAAAAGTGTCATAAGTGAAATACTAAACAGCTGGTAGGTGTGTATATATATATATATATATAAAAAATTGTACCGAAGTCATGAGTAAAATTGACATTGCAATTTTGACATGCTAGTATTTTTTTTGTTGTCCATATCGCACAGCCTTAATGTAAATCACCCACAACCTATATATATATATATATATACTGTATATCATGCTAGTATTTTTTTTGTTGTCCATATCGCACAGCCTTAATGTAAATCACTCACTATCTGTTGTTCCTTTTTTTTTTTTTTTTTGTTGGCTTTTTCTCACACACAGACACACAAATACTTTCTTGTGTTACCATTTTAACATTTACAGGAAATGCACCACACACATGCACATCTCTCTCTCTCTCCCCCCCCCCCCCCCCCCCCCAAATTCAAATTAGTCTTAAAGGCATGACTTGCACAGTATTGCCAAAGCATCTGATCTGTTAGATAATTAGGTTAATAAGTACAAGTATACTTTTCTCTCTCTCTCTCTCTCCCTACAAACAAGAAACAAGAAAATATTTAAGCATTGTTAAAAGAAAAAATTATCTTGCTTCAGTTCTGTCCACTGGCTGACAGTCTTAGCTTTTAATAATATTATTCAAATCTTGCCCCTTCAAATAATACTTATTAATTTGTGGAAATATGCAGCTCTAATGTTGTGATAGTAATCACAGTGCTGTAGGAAATGTTCCTCTGTTTAAAGCTCTTTCTGCAAGCACAGTGAACATAGTCTCTGTTCTTGCAGCTGCCATCTTTGTCTGTGCTGTGCTCTTTGTAATAGTTTCCCCAGGTTGCTATTGACACATATGCCTCTGTAATTGCTTGGCTCAAACTTGTCACCTTGTTTAAAGATGGGTGTAGGCCTTGATTCCAGGTATCTGAAAAATGTCCTACACTCAAAAAATTTTAAATAATTTGGTTATTGCAGTTTTGAATTTGCCATTTGTGTGTTTGATCATACCGTTTGATATTCCATCAATGCCACATGCAATTATTTTTCTTTCAGGATTTCTAATTTGGTTTTTATTTAAATTTTTTAAGCATGATTTGTTTCAGTTGTTGTTTTACAGATTTCCAAAGTGTGTCCTCCAATATGTTCTCATTTTGAATGGCCAATTCTTCCCTTTGTGGTCTACAGAGAGTGTGCCAATTATTCCAAAAGTTATTGGTATTTATTGATTCCTCCATTGTTTGAAATAATTGTTCTTTATGCTCTTTCTTTTTTGCTTTTAGTGTTTGTTTGTACACTTTAAGAGCTTTGTGATATTGAAGGCTGAGTACTCGGTTGTCAGGATATCTGTGTTTTTTATTTGAAAGATTTTGTACTGTTGTTCTAATTCTTTTACACTCATCTTCAAACCACTTTTCAATTATTATTTTTTTTTTTGATGATATATTATTATTATATATATATTTTTTTTTAATTGCACATGGATGCTTATTGGTGGAATATTTCTGTAATGTCCTTTAGTGCCAGATTTATGCCTATTTTATTTTGTGGATATGTGTTAATTATAAATTTGTCCAATAGTTATTTGATAGTTTGACTTTCTATTGCACTTTGATAGTTTTATTTGCAGTTTTTTTTTTTTTTTTTTTGTCCATTTGTAGGATTGATGAAACTTTTAATAACTGAGAGAGCTGTCTGCATATTTCATTGTTTTGAGTTTGTTTAAGATAGAGTGTAATTTTACAGTGGTCTGCCAGAGGTGTTTGAGGACTGACTGAGAATGCCCTAAGATGCACTTGATCATTGTCTGTGATTAAATAATCTACAGTACTGTTACCAAGAAAATAACTAGTTATAACAACCAAAACTAAAAAAGTCTTCTCGTATGCAACCATTCACTATGTACAGGCCCAGTGACTGACAGAGCTGTAGTAGGCTTTCTCTCACTTTTGTTTGTGAAGTTGTCTTTTTTTTCTTTTATTTATTTATTTATTTTTTATTTATTATTTTTTTTTTGAGGTGATATGAGGGCAGAGAGTGGCAGGTGTTTGAAATATATTTGTCTCCTTGTGTGTTGACAAAGTTGGATTCATTTCCAGTTCTGGCATTTAAGTCGCCACATATTAAAACATTTCCTTTTTTCTTGCAGGATAGAATAGAAAATGTTTCTTCATTGTAATAGGGAGAATCTCTCTCTCTCTCTCTCTCTCTCTCTCTCTCTCGGGTGTTTGTTGAGTGAGTGAGTAATTGGAGTGAGCTCTGTGGTAAGTGTGTTTTTTTTTTTTTTTTTTTCATTGTTTGTTGTTAAGTTAAAGTTTACTTCTTTAAGTCTTACTTCTGCTGTTAAGCACCAAAACCAGTCTTTGCACTGGGAGGAATGGCGACTCGAGGAGCTAATGCTCTAGATTCACTCACGTAGCACCACGGGGTGAAGGTGGTGTCTGCCGGGAGTGTGGAGGAGTGTAGTGTGGCGGTTGGTAATGTCATTGGGCATGGATGTATGCTGGCAGCATCTAGAATGAACAATTCAATGGTTTTGTTTCTGAGTACAGTATCACTGCATGAAAAGGTGCGTTTCCAGACTGTTCACGTCAGCGCACAAACCAGTAAATGGAACGTTTCTGGCAGTTTCTGTCTATGTGCTCTGGCGTTTCAGACTTCTGGACACTGACAGAAACGGACTGTTTTGTGTGCGGCAGTTTTCCAGTCCGCTCACTAACGCGATAAACCCCCAGAAACGGACAGAAATGTTTACTCACTCACTGGTAAATCCACGTACATCCCTGTGGATGAGAAGTAAAGTCTATGCAAAATCCAGGGTACAAGCAGTTACATCTCCGTAAACGGACACTCATGTCTCAGTAAATGTCTATAAATTACTGTACACTTAATGTTTTAAATGCTGCTGGCCTTCTATACAAAAATGCATCATATACGCTTATAAAAACTGTCAAGAAAGCCACAAACAGAGCAAGGCATCAACAAAACTCAATTTTAATTTTTCAGCAAGATAGCAAACATTTAACAAGACTGCAAATATTATTAAATGAACTCAGTAGGACTGCAACATCATTTAGACTGAGAAAAATATTTTAAATATTTTGCAAACACAGACACTTAAAGTAAATCATTAAACAGATAAAATAATAATAATAATTTTGAAAAGAAACAATAAAAAAATGTATACTAACCAAAAGACAAACACAATAATGAATACACTTGCAATGGACACTTGAGCCAGGACAGTGATTACTGGTCTCTCAATCAGACAGTCACACACACACATATTCTACAACTCTAATGGCACCATCAGGACCATGCCATGTGTATTTTTTATTTTTTTTCTCATTTAATTCTGCCTTTCAGAAACTACAGAAGATACTGTTATGCTCATAAGTTTACATACCCCTAGCACAGAGATGAGCAAGCTCGGTCCTGAAGGGCCACTGCCCTGCAGAGTTTTGCTCCAACCCTGATCAAACTCACCTGCCTGAAGACCTTGATTAGCTTCAGGTCTGTTTAATTAGGGTTGGAGCAAAAATCTGCAGGACGGTAGCCCTCCGGTACTGAGTTTGCCCCTCTGTGCCCTAGCAGAACATGCGATCATTTTAACAAATTAAGAGGGATCAGAATGTATGCTATTTTTATTTAGTACTCTCATGAATAAGCAATGATTTTATAAAAATGAAAATGTATAATTTATAAAAATGTTCAAAAGTTTACATAAACTGGATGACCCACAGCTGTTTTTTGTTGTTGTTTTCATGAGTCCAGAGCAATTCAACTGCCTGCTGTTCTTCAGAAAAATCCTCCAAGTCCCACACATTTTTTGGTTTTCCAGCATCTTCTGCATATTTGGCCCCTGTCCGACAATGACTAATGATTTTGAGATCTATCTCTTCACTCTGAGGAAAAATGAAGGACTCATACATAACTATTATAAAAGGTGAAAACTGCTCACTGATGCTTCAGAGGGAAACACATTACATTAGGAGTTGGGGGTGTACGTTTTAACAGGATGATAAGTAAATTGTTCTTGTTTTGTTTAAAGATCATATCTAATAATTTAGTACTGCCCTTCAGAAGCTACATACTTTTTTAATACTGATTTTCAGAAAAAAATAGTAGTTTTCCCTGATCATCCAATTCAAGTAGTTCACACCCTGTCTGTCTTAATAAATTGTGTTGCTTTCTTGAGAAACAATAAATGCGTTTACTTTTTGAAATAGTTGTGTATGAGTCCCTCAATTGCCCTCAGTGTAAAAAAATACATCTGAAATCATACATTCATTGCTGGAAAGGGTTCAAATATGCAAAAGATGCTGGAAAACCTGAGAAAGAGGATTTTTCTGAAGAAAAGAGGCCATTTAAACTGTTCAGGACAAAGGACTATCCCAAAACAAACATGAACCACTATTTATTTTTATTTAATCCGCTATAATGCTAACTAGCAGACTAAATGTAATTCAATACAGGTCCTTCTCAAAAAATTAGCATATTGTGAAAAAGTTCATTATTTTCCATAATGTAATGATAAAAATTAAACTTTCATATATTTTAGATTCATTGCACACCAACTGAAATATTTCAGGTCTTTTATTGTTTTAATACTGATGATTTTGGCATACAGCTCATGAAAACGTCTCAGGTTACGAATGTAACCATGGTTCCCTGAGTAGGGAACGAGACACTGCGTCCTCTAGGGGTCGCTATGGGGAACACCTCGTCGTGACCCATGTCTGAAGCATACAAATGAAAAAACACCAACGAATTGGCCGGCGACAGCCTCTGACATCACTACAGGTGCGACTATAAAACAGGCACCGGGAAAACACGTCATTCACTTCTTCGTCTGAAGCTTGCGTCCGAAGCATGGCAGGGAGCTAGAGGACGCAGTGTCTCGTTCCCTACTCAGGGAACCATGGTTACATTCGTAACCTGAGACATTCCCCTTCAAGGGAGCTTCGAACTGCGTCCTCTAGGGGTCGCTATGGGGAAACGTATACCCACACCGCCATGCTGAGGGGAGTGCAGGGCCAGAATCATGGCGAACACTAAGTACCAACTCTACCATTTCAATGGGAGTTGCCCCCGGGACACTTAGACGGCTGTCTGTGACAATACCCCTTACGGCCAAAGGCCTAAGCTACATACCCAACTTAATTGTTAGGGCCTCGGCCCGGTGGTAGAGCTAAAGGCTTGGAATCAGGAAAGATTCCTTTAAAGGGATACGGCTAGGAACCTAGCATTTTATACTAAGTCTTGCCTGTCACACAGGGGCTACAGCTTGCTTCCGCAAAAGCTTGCTGAAGGAGCTGTCTCAACAGATCTCCAGTAGCAACACCCTGTTTAGATAGGTATCCGAGGATACATGGGTGGAGTGGCGCCCAAGATGAACGGGGCTTTTACCAGCTCAAGAAAGGGCACGAAGTAACCGCGCGAAGCCCTCACCATATAGGATTTTAGAAAGAACGCAGAGCACTAGCGTGCGAACTTACCACAGTGTGGATTTCAGAAAGTGTGCAAAGACTTCATGTGCACACACTTACCATATCATGGATTTTCAAATACTGTTCTAAGGAAAGGCTCTCGTGGCACTCTGATAGAGCAGCTCATAGATGGAATGGTGCATCTCAAAAAGTAGTTTTTGAGAGTCATCAACTCGATCTGTGTAAATAATGCTGGAGCGCTCTGGGAAACAACAGTGAACTCAGTCTCATATGAGAGGAGAACTCCTGAATCCAGAGTAGCACGCTCATAGGCGACCCTTCTTGAAAAAAGGGGGAGTGCTGCTAAACTACCACGAGAATCGCCCGAATAGCCCCTCATGTTGAGGGAAGCGATGCTTGAAGTGTATAAACAAATACACACTGGCTGAATGGAGCCCAAGGAACCAAGGTCTAATCATCTCAAGAAAGGGAACGAGGCGGAGCGCGTAACCCTTACCATACAGGATTTCAGAAAGTGCGCCAGAGTCTTGCGTGCACACTTACCAATATGTGGATTTTTAGAAAGTGCGCAAAGTGTTCACGTGCACACTGACCACCATGTGGTTTTCAGAAAGTACACAGATCTTAGCGCGTGTACCTAAAGGTTCCTAAGCATCGCAGAGGCGCTGAACCGCACGGGAAAGGCAAGCTCAAATTTTATAAACCTCTAGCGAGGGGAGCATCACCTGAGGCAGCATATACAAGAAGACTTCTGTAACTGCCACCTTCACTTCCCGCTGGATGCGACAGCACCTAAGCGGCCAGGAGACCCCTCAGGGTGACCTGGCCGGACATCCATGAAATTCCCTGCAGTGCTGTGCCAGGCCTGATGATCAAGGAGGCTCCCACAGAAACCGGTCACCTCAGCCGCCTAATACCGGAACATGAAGCCGGATGGCTGGTGCTGACGAGTGTTTAGTAAACACTGTAACTGAGCACTGCAAAGGAAACTCACAGAGTTTATTAGTAGACATAACCACCAGCAATTTACACATAAGTATATGCAGAAAGGGTTATTTTTTACTCCCCCACCCTCCTCGCTGGAGCCCCGCCGCTCAAGGGGCGCCTCCTTTTAGTCCGGACCATCAGTAAGGTGGTTGCTATGAACATAGAACCAGCCAAAAACATTATAGGTCCAGCATAGGAGACTGTTATGCGTTAGAGGTTTCCACCTAACCTCGATCAGGTGGAGAGCTGGTGGTTACAGGGGAATTAGGAAGGGGAGGATAAAAAGCAGAAGTTAAAAATCCCTAAAGGGAATGAGTAGATACCTCAGTATCACTCTGACTCAGACGAGAATACTGCCTCGTCTGGATCACATCCCTTAGGTTCTGCTTACCCCCTTGTGACCCACAATTCCTCTTAACCCTGCCCGCAGGTGGGGGAGGAGCATGAGTCGCGACACTAGCCTTCTGTGCCCGTCTTTGATCCTCAGATCGAGACAGGCCAGGACCCCTATGTTGTTCGGGCTCAGACCTGGACCTTCGTGGAACGAAGCATCTGAAAGCAGCGGAGTGCGCCTTCGTCTCCCCGAACTTCTCGATCACCGTCTCAACGGAAATACCGAAAAGTTCAGAAGGCGAAACCTGAGCATCGAGAAGAAAGCCTTTTCTTTCTTCCCGATGTCTGCCAGGTTCATCCACAGATGTCTCTCCACCACCACCATGGCAGCCATAGTCCTGCGCTTGGCAGAGGCGGCCTGCTTTGAAGCCTGGAGAGAGGCCTGTGGTGCGGCGCAGCTCGGCTACCTGATCAGGAAAAAGGCTTTCGCCCTTTATCCAGGTCTCTTAGCAGATCAGTCTGATATGCTTGAAGCATTTATTTTGTAATAAAGCCACAGCCTGACCTGCTGCTGCGTATGCCTTGCCATTTAAGCAAGATGCATTGCTTGAAGGGGCTTAGATGGCAAGGAGGGAGATTAAGAGAGGATGTCTCCCCCGCAGAATGAAAGCTCTCATAGCCGTTTTCGCGCATCGCCTCGATGTCGGCAAAACTCTTATGCTGAAACCGATGGATGCGAGAAGAAAACGGCCTCTTTCATTTCCTTTCGTTCTCTGTATGGAGATCAGGCAGAAATGGAAGGCTCACCTGAGCTGGAGGGCTATGGTCGGAAAGATAACGCTCATCGAGGCGCAATCCATAACCTCCAACAGCTCTAAATACGCAGGGCAGGAGAATTGAGAAGGCTCAGCCTCAGCTTCTTCACCATCCCTCAAATATCTCCTGCTTTTCCTGGGTAAAAACCCAGCAGAGCACTAACCTCAGTATCTGAAAGTGTTAAAGATATAACATCATCCTCCCGAGGCTCTCTCTCGTCCGACGCCATTATGAGCGCGAAAGGGAAAGTCCCTCTTTAAAACCATTCAGACAGATCCACCTGAAATTCTCACGAGCTCATTCTCCTCCGTGCCTCAGCAGCAGCGGCGGGTCCTGAACCGCGGGAAGCAGATGGCTGTCCTTTTTTTTTTTTTTTTCTCGGAAAGAGAGACGAACGAGAGCGGAGCTTTTTCTCCCTGAAAAAAACGCTCGCAATGCACGCAGATTGCCTCCTCAAAGACATCGCGTGTGTGTGCTCTTTACCCAAACAAATCACGTAAAGATCGTGTGTGTCATCGGGTGTCAAATAATGCCGACACGGATGCATACATTGTCTAAACGCTTGCTAGTAATCGCCATGATAGACAGAGAAAAGAGCGCTCTTACCGGTTCTTTCAGATGCACGCTTCAAACAAAACAGTCAGTGAAGACAAAGAAGAGAATGACGTGTTTTCCCGGTGCCTGTTTTATAGTCGCACCGGTAGTGACGTCAGAGGCTGTCGCCGGCCAACTCGTTGGTGTTTTTTTCATTTGTATGCTTCAGACACGGGTCACGACGAGGTGTTCCCCATAGCGACCCCTAGAGGACGCAGTTCGAAGTTCCCTTGAAAGGGAACCCAAAATTCCTATCTCAAAAAATTAGCATATCATGAAAAGGTTCTCTAAACGAGCTATTAACTTAATCATCTGAATCAACTAATTAACTCTAAACACCTGCAAAAGATTCCTGAGGCTTTTAAAAACTCCCAGCCTGGTTCATTACTCAAAACTGCAATCATGGGTAAGACTGCCAACCTGACTGCTGTCCAGAAGGCCATCATTGACACCCTCAAGCGAGAGGGTAAGACACAGAAAGAAATTTGAGTGCTGTATCAAGGCACCTCAGTGGGAAGTCTGTGGGAAGGAAAAAGTGTGGCAAAAAACGCTGCACAACGAGAAGAGGTGACCGGACCCTGAGGAAGATTGTGGAGAAGGACCGATTCCAGACCGGGGGGGACCTGCGGAAGCAGTGGACTGAGTCTGGAGAAGAAAACATCCAGAGCCACCGTGCACAGGCGTGTGCTTTTGAACCAGAAACAGCGGCAGAAGCGCCTGACCTGGGCTACAGAGAGAGCAGCACTGGACTGTTGCTCTGTGGTCCAAAGTACTTTTTTCGGATGAAAGCAAATTTTGCATGTCATTCGGAAATCAAGGTGCCAGAGTCTGGAGGAAGACTGGGGAGAAGGAAATGCCAAAATGCCTGAAGTCCAGTGTCAAGTACCCACAGTCAGTGATGGTCTGGGGTGCCATGTCAGCTGCTGGTGTTGGTCCACTGTGTTTTATCAAGGGCAGGGTCAATGCAGCTAGCTATCGGGAGATTTTGGAGCACTTCATGCTTCCATCTGCTGAAAAGCTTTATGGAGATAAAGATTTCATTTTTCAGCACGACCTGGCACCTGCTCACAGTGCCAAAACCACTGGTAAGTGGTTTACTGACCATGGTATTACTGTGCTCAATTGGCCTGCCAACTCTCCTGACCTGAACCCCATAGAGAATCTGTGGGATATTGTGAAGAGAGTAAGTTGAGAGACGCAAGACCCAACACACTGGATGAGCTTAAGGCCGCTATCGAAGCATCCTGGGCCTCCATAACACCTCAGCAGTGCCACAGGCTGATTGCCTCCATGCCACGCCGCATTGAAGCAGTCATTTCTGCAATAGGATTCCCGACCAAGTATTGAACATAACTGAACATAATTATTTGAAGGTTGACTTTTTTTTTTATTAAAAACACTTTTCTTTTATTGGTCGGATGAAATATGCTAATTTTTTGAGATAGGAATTTTGGGTTTTCATGAGCTGTATGCCAAAATCATCAGTATTAAAACAATAAAAAGACCTGAAATATTTCAGTTGGTGTGCAATGAATCTAAAATATACGAAAGTTTAATTTTTATCATTACATTATGGAAAATAATGAACTTTTATCACAATATGCTAATTTTTTGAGAAGAACCTGTACTATTTAATTTCAGTGAAATATCAATACCCCTGTTATCCTCTGCCATGTCCTTTCTATTTATCATGTGGAAACTGTCACCGGTGGTTCAAAGGGTTCATATTTTTATAGTCCTTCAGATGAATGGTTGGGTCTGGGGACAGAGGATCCTGTAAAAATATAATAAAACACACTTTCTATAAATACATTGTACAGTTTTCATTGTTTAAACAAGTTAGAATGATGAAACATAACATGATAGTACAAATGTAATGAAAACAGGTGGTTATTTTGTTAGCTGAACTATACAGCAATTCACAAGGTCACAAAAACATAATTACATATAATAGACAGAATAAGCATATTTGGCCTGCTGTCGTCTGGGAATGGAGGTGAGAAAAGTGGCGATATATAGACTTCTTCTAATGCTAATTGGTTGGATTATCTGAAAATGTTTCTCCTAAACTTTGTTAAAATAAACTTGATTGATATTGATGACTGTTATTTAATATCCAAAGTATAGTGAAAACACTATTAATTAGCACAGTAACAAGATCGGCAGTTTAAGACATTAACTTGTAAGCACAAAACACAAGATACTTCTCTTTTCAATATGAATAAGGCTTTATTAGATAAATCTAAGACATATAAACTAATCTAACACATAAGCACACGCACTCACATTCACACAAGTTGCAGGAAGAGAGAAAGTTAGGAAAGAATGGGTTATAAAAAAGAAAATAAAAAGAACATACACAATAAGTGAATATAAAATTGCATAGACATGTACAACCATCAATCACTTAATTAACCCTCACATTGAGTTCCTCAATGAGGTTAAAATTATATTAGATACACCAGTACAGCTTAGTCTGGAGGCACGTTACTTGCGTTGCCTGTGTAAAGGGGGTTCCCATTGTTGTCATTGAAAAGGGGGTTTCCCGAGGTTGCTGATTGGCTGGAAGTGACGTCTTGGGAAGCCCGTGGTTGGGCGTTGGCTGACGATGCGGAGTTGTAGGCTGGTTGAAGTTTCAGACAGGCACGCGAGGTCAGACTCGGAGACACGGCATTACAAAACATAACTCAGAGCACAAACTCTCAGCGGAAAAGAAAAGAAACTAAAGTAAAAGAACAGAAGTAAAGTTTGACGAGACTAGGTGGTGTTTCTTCTCATCGTGGCGAAGTAGCAGCAGGCGGGCAGGCCGAAGCACGCTGGAACAGCGCTCAAAGAACGCTAAAAGTGATGACTAAAAAAGCCAAAGCTAAAAGCAAAATTTGATGGTGTCCTGAGTATTTAAACTGGCCTTTCGGCCACACCTCAAATGTTGTCTTGACCAATTAGATATTGACTTTGCTCGGGGTGTTGCGATGTTTGTCCTACCCATTCATAAATCATATGTTATCTTATCAATCACGTGGTCCGAATTTCCCCGCTCTTGCAGGGTATAATTTTGGACATGATTCCTATGATAACAATATGACACATTTGACAAATAACTGATGGTCAGAAACGTTTCAAGCAAGAAGATTCGAACACACACATACTAAACATGAATATGAATACTTAAACTATTCAATAGTTATTAAAAAGACATACACAATAAGTGATTAGAAACATGATAGTCAAATGTGTGGGTTACACATAAATGAATATGGAATTAGTCAATGGACTGATATTCATTTATAAGTCTTTTTGAGTTCATCTTGGTGCAACTACGTCTATAAAAGACAGTTCCTGTGCCATTTTCTGACATAAGGATGTTCTGTGTGGAGACCAGAGATTAAAAGGTCCCCTTAGGAATTTCAGTCTGGTTCTGCTAAGTGGGGGGAAGTCAATCCAACAATCTTGTTTACTCTCATGGGTTTACATGTGATGATCAGACTGTGCATCTCTTTGACCATCAATCTTGATTACTTG
The DNA here is from genome assembly GCF_018340385.1 of Cyprinus carpio. Taxonomy (NCBI): domain Eukaryota; kingdom Metazoa; phylum Chordata; class Actinopteri; order Cypriniformes; family Cyprinidae; genus Cyprinus; species Cyprinus carpio. The sequence goes on from NC_056572.1 coordinate 21,208,380, forward strand.
CCCCAAATTTGACAATCTCTTTTCCGAATTGAAATTGACTTGTTGCACTAGGAATTGATTTACAACATCCTGTTGCCTTTCTGAGGAATTCGGCTCGTCATGTTTCAACCATGGTCCTGATCAAATCTTTAATTTGTCTGATTCGGGTCTGATACGCTACACATGTATTAAAATTAAAGGTATTTTGTGAAAAAAATTAGATAATTTTTTTATCCATTTTGCAGTTTTTAAATTTAGGTATGCCTGATCTCACAGAATGGAGACCCCTACTGGACATAATTTCTCACTTCAATTAAATATCCTTAACTTAAAAAAAAAAAAAAAAATTCAAGGAAAATGATCTTTTCCACGTTTACTGGCACTTAGTGGAATCAAAAGATTCTTTCTGCAGGGAGATGAACCAAACAGATCTTATATAGCAGACTATCAAATAAAAACTTAATTAAAAAAAAAAAAAAAAAAAAAAAAAAAAAGATTTAGATTTTTTTATTTGTGTTTACCATAAAATTATGAAAAAAAAAAAAAAAAAAAAAAAAAAAAAATATATATATATATATATATATATATATATATATATATATATATATATATATATATATATATATATATATATATATATATATATATATATATAATTCCACCCATGTGTTAAAATTTAGGATGTCTACTATTAAATGAGATATTTTTTAATCAATTTACTACAATGTATGTGAGTAGGGAGCTCTTTTAAATCCAGGTATGCCAAAATCAGTAAAAAATTCAAAATATGCAGCAGAGTTGAAGAGGATAATGTAGAGAATGTCTTGACTGTAACCCTGTTACAGGAAAAGGTGGGAATGAGATGCTGCATTTCATTACGATTATGCGAACATTCCTTGTTTTACGGGTTGTGAAGCATGTGTGTCAAACATGGCAAGAATTGGCTTAAATAACCTTGGTTGGTGACTTCAACTTCAACTTCAACTTCAATTTATTTGTATAGCACATTTATACACAACTTAGTTGCCCAAAGTGCTTCACAGTGTAGAATAAAAACACAGTAGACACAAAAATGTACAAGTACAGAAAATTAAACAAGAGCTACTTAAAAAGCCAAACTAAACAGATAAGTCTTCAGCTGAGACCTAAAGACCTCCACTGATGAAGCTTGTCGAATATAAAGAGGGAGATTGTTCCACAGTTTAGGGCCTGCTACTGAGAAGGCACGATCACCTTTTTGACTTCTTTTTGGACTGAGGAGTAACTAGCAACAGTTGATTTGACGATCTTAAAGACCTAACTGAAATGTAGGGCTCTATGAGATTGGAAATATAATTTGGAGACAAATTATGTAAAGCTTTAAAAACAAACCAGTAAAAATCTTGAAATCAATCCTAAACTTGACTGGTAACCAATGAAGAGAACGCAGCACCGGAGTGATGTGCTCTCTTTTTTTGGTGCCCCGTCAAAAGTCTAGCTGCAGCATTCTGTACAAGCTACACAAGTGACAGTTGTCGGTGGCTGATCCCTACATAGAGGGAGTTACAGTAGTCCAGTCGCGAAGAAATAAAAGCATGGAACAACAGTCTCCAAATCATTAAAACTAAGAAAAGGTTTAAGCTTAGCAATAATTTTTAAGATGATAAAAACTACTTCTAACAACTGAGTTGATCTGTTTATCAAAGCTAAGCGATGAATCAATAATGACCCCAAGATTTCTCACATTGTCCTTCACAGTCATCTCCAAAGGAGCAAGAATACTGACTACGCGCTCTTTAAAATTTGATGGCCCAAGTATTATGATTTCAGATTTTTTTTCATTAAGCTGAAGAAAATTATTAGAGAGCCAAATTTTAATTTCATTCAGACAGAGTAACAAAGATTGCAAAGACTGTTCATCTCCAACTTTAAGGGGAAAATAAATCTGTGTGTCATCTGCGTACATATGGTATGAGATGTCATAACGACGACAGATGGATCCCAAGGGGCGCATATACAAAGAAAACAATATAGGACTTAAAATAGAGCCCTGAGGGAGACCATATTTTAAAGGAACCACAGAAGAGGAGACATTTGCAAAATTAACAGAGAATGTTCTATCCTTAAGGTACGAGTGGAACCATTTCAGAGCAGTACCCCTAAACCCAACCTCGCACTCCAACCCTTTTTAAAAGAATTGAATGATCCACAGTGTCAAATGCGGCACTGAGATCTAACATGATTAAAACCACAGCCCTCCCAGAGTCAGATGCTAAAAACAAATCATTCAAAACTTTTACCAGAGCAGTCTCTGTACTGTGACCAGCTCTGAAACCAGATTGAAATTCATCTAAAAGAGCATTAATAGATAAAAAAGGAGTAATTTGTGAAAAAACAACCTTTTCTATGACTTTAGATAGGAACGGTAGTTTAGAAATGGGACGGAAGTTAATCAGTTCTGTAGCTGCTAGGCTTGGTTTTTTAAGTAAAGGAGAAACCACTGCGTGTTTAAGACAAGATGGGACAGAACCATTAGATAGAGAGCTGTTCACAATTGATAGTATACTAGGGCCCATAGTTTTGAACCCAGATTTTAGAAACCATGGAGGAACGGCATCCAGTGAAGTGGATGATGATGATTTTATATGCTTGAATAAATTTGCAAGAAATGGAAGGGAGACATGATCAAAAGAGTCAAATATGCAAGAACTTAACATGGGGACTTCCAGAACAATATTGGAGGGAACAATATCTTTTCTAATATGTTCAATCTTACTTACAAAAAAGTTCAAGAAATCCTCACAAGTATATAAAGTGGAATCTAAAAAAGGTGTTATCGATGGGTTTAGTACAATGTTTATTGTGCTAAACAAAACTTTTGGGGCAATGGGCCGTTCTATTAATTAGGTCTGAAAAATATTTTGTTCTTGCAGCTTTGACTGCATGCTGGTAAGTTCTAAGCGTATCTTTTAGCAATTCATAAGAGATCTGCAATCGGTCTCTCCTCCATCTGCGTTCAGCCTTCCTACAAGCCCTTCCAAACCCACAAATTTCATTGTTCAACCATGGCTGAGACTGAGGTTTATACCTTTTATATCTAAGTGGAGCAACATCATTCAAAATGTCCAAGCAAACAGAATTAAAAACAGCAGTCAACTCCTCTGTGTCTAAAGAGGGTCCAGAAACCTCGATGATAGAAGACATTGAATTTGCCGCATTGAAGACATTGAAGACATCCTATAGGCCTCAGCAAAACAATTTGCTGTAGTCCCATTTACAGGTCGGAGCACAACGGACTACAGGTTTGCTTTTTGAGATAACAGATGGAAGATCAAAGTGAAATATAACAGAACTATGATTGGATATACAATTGTCCACTACAGACACATTACTAACAGATAACCCCCAGGACAGAACTAAATCAAGGGTATGACCATGCCTGTGAGTAGCATCACATACTGACTGTATTAAGTTAAAAGAGTCAACAAGGTCAGAAAACTGGTTTACTAAAGGTTTAGATGGGCAGCATATATGAATGTTAAAGTCCCCGAGAATTAAAAGATTATCAGCAGTTGGCACAATAAAAGAAAGAAAATCTGAGAAATCCTGGATGAAATCCTTGTCATACTTTGGAGGGCGATAAATAAGAGCACAATAAACTGTGAATGATAGTTCCACTTTAAGGAGCTGAAGTTCAAAGCTTGTATATTTCTCCAGTGGAATTAAGGTGCATTTGAAGCTGTCCTTAAAAAGTGTGGCGACACCCCCGCCACGACCAGAGGATCTGGGAGTATTTAAAACATTATAGTTTACTGGCAACAGTTCAGAAAGAAGGCAGGTATCCATCGGCTCAAGCCATGTCTCAGTTAGAAACAAAAAATCCAGATTTTGTGAAACAGTAAAATCTTGAAGTATAAAAGTTTTATTTCCCACTGACCTCACATTCAACAGCGCAGCTTTAACTGTGATGTGATCCGTGGATTGCTGATGCATTATCGCCGAATATTTCAACTCCTTCAGATACCGCTGTCCGTTGACAGTTCGTCGATGTCGCAGGAAAGGCCGGAATACTGGAGCAGACTGATCAGGGTACACCGGTAGGAGCCACGTTCGTAGATCCAGATTGTTTGCGCAGATTTCGCGTGCGTTTCTCACGTTCTTCACTAGCCTCCCGCTGCGCTTTCCCCGTCTTTTTTGCCGCTTCTTTTTAAAGATTGAGCCGCAGTACAGACGGGATAGCTCCGGTGGTATGGACCATAGGAGCTCAGGGAAGTTGAAACTATGCCCATCAGAATCATGCTGATAGTGCCGGCAACTCACAGAATTTACTGAAGCTTGAATATCCAAAAGTGCTGAGCGCTCATATCTCAACACGGATAAAGCAAACAACGGAAACAAGGACATTACTAACAAAACACAAATTAAAATCCTAGGGAAACGACGGCTAGCCGTGCAACACGCTGGCGCCATCTTACTCTGTTACTCTGTGACGTTATAGAATGCATGCACCTGAGATATTATAAATAGACGTGAAACAGAAACAGAATACCTTTGTCTGAAGAGACACCCAGGCATGCCTACAGTGCGGAAATTAGGTTGTTCTAAGCTTTGCTGCCAGGCAAACTGCAGCAACTAAATATAATTGATTGTTGCTAGCATTTCATTTTATTAATAAGAGTATTTCGAATCTCAAATCCCAATGGTAGATGTATATCTTGTTTGCTTGGTTGAAAACATGACATTTCTAAAGAAGTCTTGAGTAGTGTGTCAGCTGTCCCTGGGGCTTAATACAAGCCCTTCCCATCAGCCACCTGTGACAAGCCAAGGTGAACTAAACTTTATCTGAGGAATTTTGATAGCCAGCTTTTTGGTCAAGTTAGATCAAAGTTCCCTGTCACTCAGTCGTGTTTGATATTAAGTCGATACTGACATATGGGGTCTCACTTGGGAGCCACTCCCTCGTACACATGAGTATATAAGGAGGTGGCATGCAACCAGTCATTCAGAATTTTGCTTCGGAGCCTCGAGTTTGCTATGTTCAAGCTCTCTCTCGATCACATAAAGGAAAGCTTATCTTCGCTGGAGTTTGTTTACAATGCATTCAGTAGGTTGTTGCTGGTATTTGCACGGTTAAGTTCTGCAAATTCCCCATGGGTGCTTTGACTTAAAAGAGTGGTTTCCCTAAAAGAGCAACACGGACGAGAGCGTCTTTGTAAAGATGTTTCTTATTCTGTGTTTCTGGATGCGACCCCTTCTGACTGTTACGATCGTTGTCTCATGTTTCTGGGCTGTAGGCATGATGAGATTTCATTCGTGAATCAATCATGCCCTCACTGTGAGCCCATGTCCATGGCAAGTCCCTATCTAGGACTTCTAGTAAGAGGTCCTCAGTGGTTAGCACTCAGAGAGAGCTGAAAGTAGCAGTGGGAGCATCTCGTTTGGGACTCCAGAAGTGAATCAGATGTCGATCGCGGCATCGGAAGGAGGGCCAGACACTTCAGAGGATGACGGCTCGGTTGGGTCTGACTTTGAACTGTTGGCCATGTGTTCCTGGGCAGTTGAGAATGTCAGGCTTGAGATGAAGCTTCCAACTAGCATGGAGTGTTCTTGGCTTGATGATTGATTCTTGGGTGTGGGGTGTGACACACAGCCACAACCCACCTCAGTGCCATTTTTCCCGGAGGTGCATGAGGAGGTTACAAGGTCTTGGAAGGTTGCTTTGCTGCCTTCTCCTTCCTCACTACCCCTATATGGTGGGGCAGCCAAGGGGTACACTAAGATCCCCCAGGCAAAGCATGCTACTGTGGTGCACCTATGCCCGCAGGGCACCGCCACCTGGAGGAATTGCCTGTGCCTCCCGTCCAGGGCCTGTAAGCTGACGGCGGCCCTGGCTGCTAAAGCTTACAAGGCTGCTGGATAGGTAGCCTCTGTCTTGCATGCGATGGCCATCCTGAGATTCAATCAGGCCAAAGTAATGAAAAAAAAACTGCACAATGGTACTTTTGAGCTTGGGTTGATGCAGGAACTGTTCAAGGTGTCTACCTTCGCTCTAAGTGTAACAAAGACCTCAGCCAGACAATGGCCACCTTGGTGGTCCAGGAGCATCATCTCTGGCTCAACCTTGCTGAGATGAGAGACATCGACAAGGCTTTCTTGAAACTCCAATCTCTCATCAAGCACATCCTGCCTCGGCATGATACTGCTGCCACCAAGCTGCTGTATGCTGGTCCCCAGTCTGCTCATCACCAGGGGCGTCTGCTACACATTTGGGTCAACTGGGAGAAACTGCATGGGGAGTGTAGCCTCAGTCTCCTGTACAGAATCTCGACTGCAGTGGCATAGCAATTGCCTCGAGTTGCTAGCAGTACTGCTGGCCCTGTGACTGTTTAGACTGTTGCTTCAGGTAAAGCATGTGCTCATCCATGCGGACAACACTGCAAACGTTGCGTACATCAACTATCAGGGTGGTATACACTTCCATCTCCACTCACCCACCATCTCCGCCTCTGGAGTCAGATGCGGCTCAAATTGCTGCATGCCATTTACATTCCGGGGGAGATCAAACGTGCAGCTGACATGCTCTCATGACAGCTCACCATCCAGGGAGAATAGAAACTCCATCTCCAGGTGGTTCATCTGATTTGGAGTTGATTTGGGGACGCTACGGTAGACCTGTTTGCCTCCCGTGAGTCCTCCCACTTCCCACTTTTCTACTCTCTGTCTGAGGTGACCCTCCCTGGAAAATCCACCTGAGAAAGGACCTTCTTTGGCACCCACATCAGGATCTCTGGAATCTCCACATGTAGTTCCTGGATGGGACGTGGAGGACGTAAGTGGTCTGTCACAGGCAGCGATAGCAACTATTACTATCAGCCCCTTCTACTAGGCAGGCTTATGCCCTGAAGTGAAGTCTGTTCACTGATTGGTGTCCTTCTAATTGAGAAGACACCTGGGATTTCCTGATCAGCACTGTGTTTTCCTTTCTACAAGACAGGTTGAAGTGGAGGCTGCCCCCCTCCACCTTGAAAGTATATGTTGCTGCTATCGCAATGCACCATGATCCAGTGAATGGCAGGTCAGTGGGAGAGCATGGCCTGATCATCAGTTTCCTAAGAGGAGCCAGGAGATGAAATACTCCTAGGCCATGCCACATCCCCTCTTGGGATCTCTCTGTGGTCCTGGCGGGACTGCAGAGACCTCCCTTTGAGTCGCTAGAGTCAGTCGGGCTGATATTCCTGTCTTTGAAGATAGCATTCCTGACAGCTCTCACCTCCATCAAGAGAATAGGGGACCTGCAAGCTTTCTTAATCAGTGAAATGTGCCTTGTATTCGGGCCGGCTGATTCTCACATTATCCTGAGACCTGGGAATGTGCCCAAAGTTCCCAGTACCCCTTTCCTGAGGCCAGGCTCAGTACTTGTGTTTGCGTGTCCTCTGGTCTGTCCCTGTACTGAGCTCGGTACCCCACAGGTAGGGACTCTCTTCGGGGGATCCCCTGTGTGTTCATTCCATGGTGTGGCTTCCCTTTTTGGTAAATCCATGTCTTCCCTTGACAGAATAAATTTTTAGGAAACTGGATGCAGTCTCGGCTCCTCTGCATAACCCTGAATAAGTGGTTGCACGCCAACCTCCTTATATACTCACGTGTACTAGGGAGTGGTTGGGCATGCAAATTCCACAAATGTTTTTTACTACTCAGAGGTGATTGGCGCTCCCAAGTGAGACCCCATACATCAGTATCAACATAATGTACATATGTAACCAAGATTTTCATTAGTTTTTCAGGTGTCATGCTTTTCTGAACTGCCCGAGATGTTTGAATTTTTTATTTATTTATTTTTTAAATAAAATGTTAAATGTTAAAAAATAAATGTTAAAAAATAAATGTTAAAACTTGGGTTTTAACATTTATGGAAGACAGAGGTAAACTGATAGTAAAGCATATACTAAGCTGCTAAACCACTGCAAATCTGCCATTTCAACTTAAATTCCCTTCTGTGTAAGTGGCAAACTATTTCCTTGATTTTCTGCAGCTGTCACCATGTAGAGGCTTTTGTGTTAAAAATAATTATTCTGGTAACTTTTTCACAACACTTACTAGCACATCTAGAAATTGTTTTAACACCATGTGCTAAAAAATATTGTCAGACTCTGTGTGTTTTGTGTGTGTTTTGTATATTCATTTGTAAGAAACACTAAAATTTTATGGGAAGAAAGTTTTAAAATAAATCATGGAATGTGATTTACTATTTGTGCCATTATTTTACACCCAAAAAAGCATGAATTTTGTTCCCTGTGTTATTAGTAGATTACCAATACCCAATTGTCATCGGGTCTGCTTGTTTGCAACATTACACTAATTTGCACTGCTCTCGGTAGATTGTGTTAGTTATTATGGAAATGGAAGCTGTGTTCATCTTTTCTACCATGTGGTGCCATATATCTTAAAGAACCAGCTTGTCGGACAAGAAAAAAAAAAATCTATCTATCTATCTATCTATCTATCTATCTATCTATCTATCTATCTATCTATAGGGTGCAATTTAATTTCGTCCATTATGAATTGATAGGATCATTGGATCCTTGCCATTTGCTTTTGCTGTCATCTCATGTGAGTGACATGATGTCCTATCCTTGTGCCAGTAAACATATCATCAGAGAAGAAAAGAGATGTTATTGCAAGGTGGTAGTTAAACATTACAAAATAAGTAAATAAATAAATAAATAAAAAATATTTCCACGAATTAAACATTTATAATAAAAGTCAAAATTATCCAAACAAAAAAACAAATCAATCAATCAATAAAATTTATACATTTTGATTTCATGGGGATTTTAACTATGGAACGTGGCAATGGGGTGGAGAATTTGCAGTAGTGAGTCAGGAGTGTGGTAAGTACACCATTAGGGTTGTTGCAACAATGTCTATAACTCATTGCTTAGCATATCTGCAATCCTGCCAGTTCTGTTCTGATTCCATTCTTCTGATTCCATTCCACCACCTGTGCCAGACAGGCACAGCCTGACAGCTGTGCAGCACTGCTCTCCTGATACAGACCTGCTTAACAGCTACAAACCTTTTTCATCATTTTCCATCCTTTCCTTCCTTCTTTCTTTCTTTCTTTCTTTTTCCTTCCTTCCTTCCTTCCTTCCTTCCTTCCTTCTTTCTTTCTTTCTTTCTTTCTTTCTTTCTTTGTTTCTTTCTTTCTTTCTTTCTTTAACACACTCATATGCAGATGGTCTTTGTATTTTTATATATATATATTCATGCCCTGCTACCGTATTATGATATCAAAGTCATGCTCCAGACAGTGTAGATGAAAAACATAGTATGAGAAAAAAAGAGAGAGAAAAAAAACATGTTTATTCCACAACATTTGACCTGAGTATGGTTCACTTTTTTAGCCTTAACATAGAAAATATGTGAAGGCAGAATGAACTGGCAAAGGAAGACTTCCTGACTTCATGCCAATGTTCAAAGGTCTGGCTCTATGTGACTATTGTAACAAATGAATGAATGAATGGGTCAGCTGTGTTGAATGTACTATGTTGTTGTAATCAGAATATTTGGGAGGCAATGGACCATAAGTAACAGGAGTTATGTAATTAGATCATGGCACTAGGAACACAAAGGTTATGGGTTTGATTCCTAATAAATGCATGAACTGATATCTCACTTCAGAAACAATCATACATATTGCTTTTCTCTTGATTGATTGATTGATTTATTCTATTTTATAAAATTTTATTCTGAAATCCTTCTTCTGTAAACGCTAAACAGAAAAACATTGCAGCGCAGTCCAAAAAGGCAAGCGCAGCTAGTAAATTAGCAAGCATGATGGCGACATCGTCTCAAGAAGAAAATCAAGTTGAGGAGAGAATGGTTGATGATTCCTTGTCAATGACACAACTTGTTTCTGAACTAGCTAAGCAATGAGAAGTACTGAAGGAGGACATGGCTGCCCTGATAACTCTGCAAACATTGGTGGATGCCTTGCACAACATGGTAAATTCTTTCCAGAGTCAACTGACATCAACAGAAGTCATTGTTGGTGAAAACTTTGAACGTCTTGTGGTGGCGGAATCTATCATCAACTCCCTTAAAGCTCAAAACAGCTTGCAATGGAGCGTTTGGACGATCTGGAGAACCAGTCCCACCTTTCTAACCTGCATATCTTGAACGTCCCGGAGGGGAGCGAGAAGGACAAGGATCCCACTGTATTCGTCTCTGAGATGTTGGCTGAAGTTATGCCTGGGGTATTTACAAGTCCACCACCCTTAGAGAGAGCACACCACTCTCTTGGTCCTAAACCTGTGGCCAGTAAACACGCACACGCATTTCTGCTGTGCTGTGCATTCGGTTTCGTCTGCTGTACCCAGCACAGCTTAAAGTCACTTTTAAGGAAGAGAGCTTCATCTTCGAGACTCCAGACAGCACAAATGACTTTGCTTGCTCAAAAGGAAAAGTGATACATGCACCATTATTTAAATGTCAAGAACTTTTCCGGTGTGTAACCTCTACATGAAGATGACATATGGACTATTGCTACTAACCGAAGGAATGTTCATGTCAATTATATCTGGATTCTGGGAGTCCTTAAGGCCGTTTCAGTTTTAGTTTGGCCTGCCTGCAGTTTGCAGGTAACTTGGACAGAATATATCTGAAGTACTCATATGCTACATTTTTGTGATTCAAGGAATTGGTTATTTTCCTCTTGTCTATAGCTAAAGGCTATATGGTTAAGTCACTACAGTAAGTGTATTTTGAACTGGAAAACGTTATGTTTTAGACTATCTTTTAGTTATGCTTTCTAAGTTCATTGTTATAAAAGTGATGTATCAGAATCGGGAGACATCCACAGGAGAATGAATCGTTAACAGAGTTAACATGGGAGCATTGTGTTAAAGGGATGCAGCCTTTTTATATTGGGAAGGATTGGAGGGGGGAGGGCGTGAGGTTTTGTATTTTTTCTTTTGTTAATTGTTGGTTTGACATTTTTGTTGTGAGATTTTCCCTTACACATTTGGTACATATTGGAAGTTTGGGATTAGACTTTACAGTTGCACACAGCAAACGTAATGCTGAGGGAGAAAATTATGTTTAATCTCTATGTAATCTGTAACTAAGAGATATGGTATTCTTAAAAATCATTTCATGGAATATATTGGGTTGTTACCACGTAATTAAACGTAAGAAGATTCTCACATATCTCAAACAAAACAAGTCTGATATAGCTATGCAAGAAACCCACCTCAGTGCTGAGGAATCTGAGAAATTAGTTTGGATTATTAGGGCTAGGTCTTCGTGGATAACATGGGAAGACCATTACATCTCATGTGGAAATCTAGAGATGTCGTGGACCCTGTCATGGCCTTCACTCTTGAAAATAAATGTGCTTCACGGTGCCATAGAAGAACCTTTTTGTCTAAAGGGTTCCATAAAGAACCTTTAACATCTGAAGAACCTTTCTGTTTCACAAAAGGTTCTTTGTGGTGAAATAAGGTTCTTCAAATTATAAAAAGGTAAGAAAAAGATGTTTTTTTAAAGAACCTTTGACTGAATGGTTCTTTGTGGAACCATGGTTCTTCTATGGCATTGCAGTGAAGAACCTTTTAAAGCACCTTTATTTTTAAGAGTGCTCTCCCTGGATGCGGAGAAGGCCTTTGACCGGGTTGGGTGGGGTTTCTTATTCGAGACCCTTAGAAGATTTGGCTTTGGGTCATTATTTACTAAATGGGTTAAATTACTATTCACTGGACCCCAAGCCTCAGTGTTGCGTACTGGCATAATGTCTTCGCTATTTGAGTTACATAGGGGCACAAAACAGGGGTGCCCCCTTTCGCCAAGCATTTTTGCGTTGGTCTTAGAGCCATTGGCTATAGCTATACCCAGCAACCCAAATATTAAGGGTGTTATGGCCGGTCAGCAGGAGCATAAAATACTTCTGTATGCTGACGATATTTTACTTATCTCTAGTAACCCACAAATAACAGTACCCACATTGTGCTCTTAAATTGATAACTTTTCTCAAATATCAGGATATAAAATTAATTGGAGTAAATCAGAAGTAATGCCGCTGTCTAAAAAAAAACATAATAATATGTTAGAAGTGCAATGGCCATTTAAATGGATGTCATCTGGTTTAGTTTATCTGAGAATCAAACTTATACCTGAATTAGAAAAAAAAAAATATGCAAGTTAACTTTCAACCAGTTATTCAAGAGATCCAAAATTTATTAAATAATTGGAGCAAACTTACATTGTCTATTTTGGGTTGAATTAATCTTGTTAAAATTATAATTGTTCCCAAAATTAATTATTTGTCATATATACTCCCCCTTGAATTACCACTATCACTCCTGAAGAAATACAAAAAAAAAAAAAAAAAAATGTAGAATCCTTTATTTGGCAAGGGAAGAAACCCCTTTTCAATCATACCAAATTGTATTCTGCTAAAAGTTCTGGTGGGCTCTCTCTGTCCAGAGTTGACTGGTATCATTGGTTGTTTTCACTTTCACAGTGGACTAAAATCAATATGGCGCCTAATGTAGCCCCTACATGGGTACATATTGAAAAGGAACTGTTGGCCCCTTTTCCAACATAGGCTTTCTTGACACAGCTTGCTTGACCAGTACCTGACCAGAATGCTGTTCTAAGGTTTGTTAGAGAAAGATGGAAATTATATCACCAAAACTTCAAACAAATCCCATGGCTGACATCTAAAGCCTTGATCTGGTATAATACTAATTTACAAATAGATAAGAAGCCTATCTACTGGAACACAGTGGGCCAATAAAGGGATATGGTTCTTGTATAATCTTTATGAAGGAGAACATATGGTCTTATTTAATCATTTGAAACAAAAGTATAACTTGCTGAATAATTACTTTTGGAAATACCTGCAAATAAGACATTATCTCATTGTGACCATTAAAAATGCCAAGCCACCAACAGATATACAACACATTTGTCACAATTAGTTCTAAAAAGGAGGTTGTTCAGCTTTCTATGCCTTAATTAGAGATGTTAATACGCCCAATTTAAGTGGACTTAATATGGCATGGGAAAGAGATCTGGGGGAAACAATTAAGGATGAAATGTGGAAGCAGGTTGTATCTAAATGGCATACTTGTGTCTGTGAAATTCAATCTGAACTGATAAACTATAACATTTTTAACATGTGTTAATGGACTCCAAGCAGGATGGCTAGACTTAAATTAAGAAATGATGATATGTGCTGGCGATGTAACACCGAAATTGGTACTATGGTTCATTTGTTGTATGAATGTGATGAGGTTAAAGAACTGTGGGAAAAGATTGTATATTTTGTTAATTATATTTTCAGCCTAACATTACACAAAAATCCTGGGCTCTGTATGTTGGGTATTTTTACCAGAAGATACGGGCCTTTCCCGGCACCAAAGGCAATGGTGCCGTCTAGCTATGGTGTCTGGTTGTAGAATCATTCTGAGACATTGGACATCTGTTACTCCCTCTTCGTTTGATGAATGGCTAGATCTCATGTGCAATATTGCTAACTATGATCGTGTGATATTTAGAGTCTCGGGACGCCTTGATCTGTATATGAAAATATGAGGTTCTTTTCTTGCATTGATTGAGATGGTAATGGTATAAAGAGATAAGTATAACGTCAAACATGCTTCGTCTCATTAAGAGTGTAGGTAAAGTCTATGCTGTCTCATTTGTCTAAACCCTAAATATGTATATTTATTTATTTATTTATTTATTTAATTTTTGTGTAGGGCTGGGTGGGTCTTTTGGTAAAGTTTTTTTTTTTTTTTTTTTTTTTTTTTTTTTTTTTTTTTCTTCTTCATATGTCATACTGTTATATCTATGACTGTCATTGTTAGGTCATATCTGTTACTGTGAATCGTTTTAAATCAAGACTGGACTGTTTTATTGTGTTCAAAAAAGCAAATAAATAAATAAATAAAATCAAATAAAAAAATAATAATCATTGAATCTAAGGAATGAAAAAGTGAAAAAAAAAATGCAGTTGATTTTTTTAACAAGAAATACTGTTTCAGTTTTTCTACATTAACATTTTTTTTTTTTTTTTTTTTTGTAGTTGTGAAATTACTAGCAATTTCTCAGTGTATACACCATATACACCATCATACACCATTCGTTATTGGACAAGATAAACCCAGTCTTGTGTTTCACCATTTGAAGGGTTCAAACTTCAAATTATTATTATATATAAAAAAGAAGAGAGGTACAGTAATTGCTTGCATGCAAAAAAATAAATAAATAAATAAATAAATAATAATAATAACAATTACTTGTTTAATAACATTACTACATTATAAAACATTTCAGACCATTTCACAGTGACATTAAGGTCAGTGGTAGTCATTTAAAGAAAAAAAAAAGAAGAGCGTCTAGAGAAATTATCAGATTATATACTTCATTGGTTCTGTCTGATTTTCTGGTATGGCAGAAGGTGAAAAAAAAAAAGAGATGAATCCATTCTCGAAAAGAGAGCAGATGTACACTGACCATTAACAACAGTGATTCAGTGGTCCCTCTGGCCTTTTTGAAAGCTGGTCTTCTCTTTGGCACAGCTGGGCTTGGTACATTGCTAAAGATCGTTTAGCAAACCCTGAAAGATCCAGGGCAGTCTGTACACCCCCTCTGTAATTATCACCCCATATGTGCCTGCCTCGACAACATCATAAACACATAAAGGCCTGGTGGGATCATTCCACTCCTCCAAATACCTTGGCCTGATGAAGTCAGTCTGGGGAAGAAGAAAAAAAAGAGAGAAAGAAAAAAGATTTGCTTCCCAGTAAGATGCAGAGGCAGTAAGATGAATATCCGTCAGTGCTTGGAGAAAGGTGATTTCAGTGTCTGCGATGAGGTCAGGTGGACTGAGCTGAATTGAATTTGCTGGACCATTTGTTTTACATGCTTCTAATATATTAGCACTGCAATGTAATCCACCCATCAGGTGCTATTTAGAAATAACCGTGGTGACAGATTTCAGGTTAGGATCTAAAGAGGAGAGTAGACACAAATCTGGCAAGTTTTCATCTCAAAACAGCTGCAAATCTAAAATTGAATATTTTTAAACAGATGTAAAATTCTCTTCCCCTGCACAGTGATCTTGTTATTGCCGTTTTGCGGTGCAAATTGAATGCGGCTTAAGCTGAGTGATGGACCACAGCAAGACAAATCTCTCCACCTCTAAAAGTGCTGACTTTCTGGCAAAGTGTTAAAAAAGAGGGGTAAAAAGCTGGGGAGAAAAACAAAGGATCAAGGGAGAGAAATGGTAATGGATTCTCAATATGGAGGGGAGGCAGAAATGGTAATGGATTCTCCAAGCTATGGAGTAAGTAAATAAGAAGGTCACTGGTTACTTCCTTTTCGAATTCTCTGTGAGCCCTCACAGCATGCAGATGAATGGTTAATCTACTACTCTCCACAAAGGTGTTATTGAAGCTCTGAACAGGCCTGAGAGAGAGTATGCTTCAGTATAAGAAAAGGTTCGTCTCTTTCCTTTCGAATTCCACATGCTGCCGTGAGCCTCAGTAATGTAGGGCTGGGACTGGTTAATTAGAAGAATTGATTATTGATTCCCTTTGCCGATGAGTATTTGATCTCTGGGGATGTTTGTATGTTTATCAAACTACCAGACTGATAGCTGGAATACTATAAAAGTCTGAACACATCTTGTTTAATGACCAAGGGCTACGTGGAGATTTCCTCCTCAGGCACAACGTAATCATCAAATAGTTGTGTGAGGAGCTTCTGTGTGCATGTCCAGTCTTTGATAAATAATTATACTTGAACTTTCAGTGGAGAATGGGGCAGGCAATTGGTGACTTTTAACCTTTTTTGAAAAGAAAAGATCCATAATTCAGATGGATGCCGATTAGAGAGGAGACACTTTAATGCATCATTTTGGAGTGGTTGTTTGAGATCATTATTTTGTATAAGGCTGGGCTGGGGGAATTATTTGCGGCAAAAAAAAAGACGCAAAGAGGGGGCGCGGGCGGCCAGTATTGAATTGGGTGAGGAATGCGGTAATGCGGTGGAATGTGGATACGGTATAGTCTTTCACTGAGTTCGTCCCCTGTTTGACGTGACTGGGGGCGTGTTCAAATTGCCCATCTCTGATGTTTGATACTATTACATCTCTTAAATCAACTCCTAACAGAGTTTTTTTTTTTTTTTTTTTTTTTTTAGTAAACTATATTAAAGCCCTTCTTGTATGCCAATTCTGTAAGCTCATGCTGCAACCATTTGAATTAACGCAAAATCAAAAAATATGCATCAAGATTTCTCACAACAAAAAAACATAACACCAGCATGCTGTACTCACCTCAAAAAAAAAAAACACAACAACACCATACTTAATTTATTTAATTTAATGTGACCAGCACGAACAAAAGTGCATATTCAAAAAGATTGGATGCATCAAAGCTTAACATGGTTAGGAGAGTTTCACACACTCATTTGATTCAATGGCATGTTTTCCTACTGAATCAACGCTTTTAAAACTTGTTCACATGGTCACGATGTTTTTTTTACTAGCTTTTGGGTGAATGAAACCGATGTTGGCACAGAGTGTAGGTTGGTAAGGTGCATCTTTTGTTGCTTTGAGTTCATTGACTTGAGATTATGACACCGTTAAATGAGTTTGTACCAAAAAACAATCGCTCAATGGTCTTGGTAAAAAGGAGGGCCAGACTCTTTAAAGCTGTGGGTGTGCGTCGCTTAAGGCCTAGGATTTGAAAGGTTGACATTACTGTTTCTGATCCAATAAATTCAAAGACTCCTTCATTGTTAGTGACTCACTGAAAAACAACCTGCTGCTGATTATATAAAGCTGGTTCATCGGGTGGTTTACTTTTTCCTTCAGGGAATGGATAAGGTCGGGGAAAAGGCCATAAGGGGCTGCCCTATAACTTAAAGAGAAACATGATTGTATGTCCTGCTGCATTATGGAAGGGCTCAGCTTATGCTTCCTTTTAATTACAGAGGTCGAGCTGCAGAATGAGTTGAAGTTCTAACTTATTTCATTTTAGAGTCCCTGGAATAAAGAAAAGAAATGTAAATAAGAAAATTATTTTTATTTATTTATTTTGTTTTTTGTATATGGTATATTTGTATACTGTTCACATTCATCAGGGTCAGGGTTATGGACAAGGTTCTTCTAAACTTCTCCTTTGTTCACATTCATCAGGGTCAGGGTTATGGACAAGGTTCTTCTAAACTTCTCCTTTTACATTAAAGATAGAAAAAAAATCTTACAATACTGGCAGAATTTTCATTCTTTGGTGGATTTTTGTATGATCATACACTTCTATATGATCTTACACTAGGACAGTCCTACCAGGCTTTGGTCCACCAGCATTTGTAAACTCTTCACAGATTGTGTTAAATTGGGTGAGATGTTTGGCCTAGTTTGGGGAAAACATGAAACGTGAAACAGATCTCCCTAAACAGCTCAGAACCCCACAGAGTCCAATTTCTAGAGAAGCAATAGAGATTAAGATTTATGTTTTTGGTTGAAAAAAAAAAAAGAAGTGTAGAAAACTCTAACAAGAGTCTCAATTGGTTCTCTGACAAGTGTAGTCTTCACATCTGAATGAAGCCTCAAGTGTATTTGGGCATCACATTTGAGCAGCTTGAATTCCTACACATGCTCCAATTAGGCCTTGCAGCAAAAGCATATGTATAGCCGAAAGGAAAATGGAATCACAAGTAATAGATGTGGTTAGATGTTTTCGATGTTAAAGCAGTGTACAGTATATAAGTAGCAAATAATAGTGAAGACTTCTAATGAAAATGTTAACCCCCTGCATTCAGAAGGCTATCAACCACAAGGACACAAATAAACAGATCCTATACTCTCAGTAGTCATCATGAATCAACATCTTTCAGCCTGGCTACTCTTCAGCAATCCCGCTGAAACACTGACAAATCTCACAAATGAAACAAACCAGACAAGCCAGGGATTTTGCATATGGTGATTTAAATAGCCATAGAGTCAGCAATCTGTCTGTCCCAATGGTCCTCTGCTTTGGAACTGGGGCTAGGTGGACAGGAAAGGCAATGAAGATTTACTATAACCCTTACAAGAGAGAAGCAAATAAATTCAAGACATTCATCTTTGGAAAGCAAGGATACATATAGAGCTGGAAGCCACTTTCCCTCAAACAAATTTTTTCCTCTCTCTATCTTTCTCTCCATTCTAAGTTGTTGAAAATCAAGATTCAACTCCAAAAGGGTGGAAGTGATTCTGCTCCTGGCCTGACATGTCTGGCCGTTACACAGCTAAGAAAGTATCCATTTCTTTGATTAATACAGTACTATATGCCAGAAGAGTTTTATTAGTGAGTTTGATTATTCTGAACTGTTTGATGATTAATTCAATGACTCTCTCTACAGATTACATAATTTACATCAGTAGATGGCAGCCAATAAGTGTCTGAGTCTTATGAGTGAGTCTTTCTATCGTTCACTCAACAGATTGGTTGATAACATACCAAAGACTAGTCTCGCGTAGCCAGACTTTCAGACTGACGGCTGAAGGTCTGGAATCCATGGAAGCTTTCTTTGGCCAGGGCCCAATGACCGACATGTCAAACAACCAATCACAGTTTGTTTCATTCAGCGTCACGTTTCGAAGCAAGGAAATGTTGCTACAATAACAGACCGGTGTGTAAAACTCTTGGACGTATTTTAAAGATTCTATGCGGCGAACTTTAAATATTTCACATACTTTTGAAAACCCAGTGTTGATCCTGATAAGCGCTCGTCATCACAGTCGTAAACACTACGGATTTCTTCTTTCTTGAGGGTGTTTGGCGGCACAGAAACTTTGTTTCCAGGTGGAACGTGACACACACGTCTCCCGGAAATCCTTTATTATTCAACCAATCCGATGACGACTTCGACACTCCTGACGTGTTTTCACTTTTGTGTCCCATATGCATCAAACGGTTAGCCAACGGTCCATGGGCATGACATCTGAGGCTGAGACTAACCAAAGACCACAATGACATAGCTTTAAATACAAAACTTAAATGGAAAGCAACTAAAAGACCATAATTTATACACACAAAAACAAAACACACCTCTAAAAAAATCATTTTTTTTTTATTTATTTTTTTATTTTATTTTTTTTAAGCACAAAAGGACCATTAATAAATTCAATGAAAATGTTAATGATAGAGTTTCTTCACTTCAGACAGATTGTAAATACTTGAATAGAGTTAGTTTGGGACCAATTACTTTGAAAGTATTCAGTCTTCTAGGTTTGTGCTTAGAAACAATGGGCTTGCATTGCAATATGAAGTATAAGAGAGTTGTATAACATACAGCCAATAATACCACTGGAAGTTTATTTACTTTAAGTAGAGTCAAAAAATTGTGTCAAAAGTTGCCTGCAGTATGAAACTGCATGTACCCATTTGGTAAGAAACACTGAACCAGAGATGTTCACAAGTCATTAACTTGGAGTCCGAGTGAAGTCTGAAGTCTTTATCGCTGGAGTCTGAGTAAAGTCTGAAGTCTTTATCGCTGGAGTCTGAGTCAAGTCTCGAGTCTTTGGTCATGAGTCCAAGTCATTTAATGGCTTTCTATAAAAATTCCATTCAGAAAACTCATGTATTGAAATCTTCCTATTTACAAAGCTGTTTTATAGGCTATAGAAAAAAAAAATATGATCTGCTTTGTAAAAATAAATAAATAAATAAAGTAATTGTACAAACCGATTCCAAAAAAGTTGGGACATTGTACAAATTGTGAATACAAAAGGAATGGAATAATTTACTAATCTCATAAACTTATATTTTATTCAAAATAGAATATAGATAACATATCAAATGTTGAAAGTGAGACATTTTGAAATGTCATGCCAAATATTGGCTCATTTTGTATTTCATGAGAGCTACACATTCCAAAAAAAGTTGGGACAGGTAGCAATAAGAGGCCGGAAAAGTTAAATGTACATATAAGGAACAGCTGGAGGACCAATTTGCAACTTATTAGGTCAATTGGCAACATGATTGGGTATAAAAAGTGCCTCTCAGAGTGGCAGTGTCTCTCAGAAGTCAAGATGGGCAGAGGATCAACAATTCCCCCAATGCTGCAGCAAAAAATAGTGGATCAATATCAGAAAGGAGTTTCTCAGGGAAGTTATCATCATCTACAGTGCATAATATCATCCAAAGATTCAGAGAATCTGGAACAATCTCTGTGCGTAAGGGTCAAGGCCGGAAAACCAAACTGGATGGCCGTGATCTTCGGGCCCTTAGACAGCACTGCATCACATACAGGAATGCTACTGTAATGGAAATCACAACATGGGCTCAGGGATACTTCCAGAAAACATTGTCGTGAACACAATCCACCATGCCATTCGCCGTTGCTGGCTAAACTCTATAGGTCAAAAAAGAAGCCATATCTAAGCATGATCCAGAAGCGCAGGCGTTTTCTCTGGGCCAAGGCTCATTTAAAATGGACTGTGGCAAAGTGGAAAACTGTTCTGTGGTCAGACGAATCAAAATTTGAAGTTCTTTTTGGAAAACTGTGATGCCATGTCATCCGGACTAAAGAGGACAAGGACAACCCAAGTTGTTATCAGCACTCAGTTCAGAAGCCTGCATCTCTGATGGTATGGGGTTGCATGAGTGCGTGTGGCATGGGCAGCTTACACATTTGGAAAGGCACCATCAATGCTGAAAGGTATATCCAAGTTCTAGAACATCATATGCTCCCATCCAGATGTCGTCTCTTTCAGGGCAAGACCTTGCATTTTCCAACATGACAATGCCAGAACACATACTGCATCAGTTACAACATCATGGCTGTGTAGAAGAAGGATTCGGGTACTGAAATGGCCAGCCTGCAGTCCAGATCTTTCATCCATAGAAAACATTTGGCGCATCATAAAGAGGAAGATTGTAACAATAAAAAGTCCATAATCACGGGAAGAAGGAGGCGGGAAGAAGGAGGCGGGAACCGGCGAACATTCAAATAAAACTTTAATAACCAAAATAACCATAAAACAGCGCGACAGCCCCTCACGGGCGACTGCCGCGCATAAATAAAAACCAAACCCAAAATAAAACCCAGGCCTGGTCCTCTCTTTTATCCTCTCGATCTCCTCCGTGGGACTCGAGACCGGTGAGTGGAGCAGGTGTCGCTCATTTCCCAATCACTCCACCGGCCTCGCTCCGTTCCCACGGCTCTCGGCCCCGCCCCACTCGTCACAAAGATGTATTAGACGAGAATGGGACAACATTCCTATTCCTAAACTTAAGCAACTTGTCTCCTCAGTCCCCAGACGTTTGCAGACTGTTATAAAAAGAAGAGGGGATGCCACACAGTGGTAAACATGTCCTTGTCTCAACTTTTTTGAGATGTGTTGATACCATGAGATTTAAAATCAACTTATTTTTTCCTTAAAATGATACATTTTCTTTGTCATCTATGTTGTATTCTGAATAAAATATTGAAATTTGAAACTTCCACATCATTGCATTCTGTTTTTATTCACAATTTGTACTGTGTCCCAACTTTTTTGGAATCAGGTTTGTACATCCAGCATGTTATTTATAGGCTATGTTTTAATCCATTACCATGCTCAAAACAGCTTTTTTTTGTAATGAAATTCTATAATAAGAGTCTGATCTACCATGACACACAAGGAAATATGTGACACACAAAACACAAAACAAAAAAAAAAAAAAATACATTTATTACATAACACAAAGATACATAATAAAACATCCAATACTCTCTATCCATATTTTTCCCCATGAAAAGGTCCGAAAAAAAAAAAAAAAAAAAAAATAAAAAAAAAAAATAAAAATAATAATAATTTTTTTACATTTAGGTACATGCGAGGCCATGTGACAGAAGAAGAAAAAGAAAAAAAAAATACCGTTTCTGTTCAGGGTTTTCCTCCTGAAATATATAGTATTTTAAAATTTTAGCCTACTTAAAAGCATTATCTAAAAACAATGTAGCTACAATAATCAAAACGTTCTCAGCTTGAGCAGAAAAGAAAGATAACTAGCAATTTCAGAGTTTAAGTTCTGTCCTAGCCAACTTACAACAATTTTCCCAATTATAATTACAAGAAACTTCTTAAAACATCATATTTAATAATGCTAAATGTAGATCAGAAACGTCTTGTCACATCTGGTTTGCACAGTCAGAATCATAGGTTGTACATAGATAAATAGATAGTATGAAAATAACCATATTTGCAGCAGTGTTGTTTTCTGCTGTGTTCTAGTGTATTTAATCTATAATTTTGTTTCTGTTGTCTCTAAAATAACCGCGTCATCCACAGCTTTTGAACTTGGTCCCGGCACATGTTTTTAGAGAGAGAGAGAAAGCGCATGGTGCTGAAAGGGCTTGAATTAAGCACTTTTGGCTCTTGATAAAAATACTAGAGGATATAGCACTGAAATATATTTACCCTAAACGACCCTGAGCCCTTGGGATGTGATCCACTCCGCTGTTTTTATGCCCTGCTCACAAAATGGTGCTGTATTACGGCTCGCGGTCTGGATGGATGCCTTTTGAATATCAATTATATAAGTATTTAAGGATAAAAAGACTTGAGTTGCTTTTAAAATATTCACAAGTCCTTTTCCTCGAGTTGAGTCAAGTCTGGAGTCATTTCAGGTCAAGTCAAGTCAAGTCTGAAGTCTATAAAAATGCGACTCGAGTCCGAGTCACTAACTCGAGTGCTCATTTCTCCACTGAACACTAACCCCATGTGCCATTATTCCTCCACCAAACACCCAGAAAAGCTATAGGAGACAGTTTTCTTTGCTATTTATATGAATGGCAAGTTGTAATGTAAAATTTCTGTAATACTACATTTTATTGTATAAGAAGTGCCATATTTAAATGTTTTGCCATTTGTTTGAGCAGCTGAATCTATAAATATAGAAGGAAAATTACATTGTTTAAACTTTATTTTTTTTATTTATATTTGTACTTCTAAAAGGGTCATGAAACCCTATAATTTTCTGGGATGTTAATGTATAGGTTGCACATTAGTGAAAACAACAGTAGCATTAATTATGTCTATTATTAGTGGAAAAGGGTTCTTTCTTTCTTTCTTTCTTTCTTTCTTTCATTCATTGGAGCCATTTCATTCTTCCTGTTTAAAAAGCAAAGTTAAAGCAATATTCATTTGTCTGTTTAATCAGGGTGTAATGAGTGGGTTGTTTTCTGCCTTCTTCACCCCCATTTTTCACAGCTTTACACATCCATTTCTGGAATATTTTATAAATCTAAGGAGTGAAAGACTAGTGCTAAAGTGGGTGACACTTTAAGATTGTAGAACAGTGCTGTGTACAAAGAGAATAACAATGCAGAAAAAGGCTTTACAGTAACTTTAACAATGTTTAAATCAATTATTTAAATCGAAATAATACACTCATTATATTTGTGTTAAAGAACCTGTAAGTCAGTTGCCTACTGCAAATGCATCTTATTTTAACCGATCATGTGCAAAATGGACGTAATACAGATTGCCGCAGCTTTTTGTTCAGTGAATGTCTCATGGAAAAGGCAGCAAGACTGAGCTCTTTGGCAATGCAGTGGGAGATTCACCACTTTCATTAAAATTCACACACAACTGTCTAATGGAGACTCTGGTGGGTTTAGAGCTTCGCTCAGCTTTCAGACAAACCAATTCAGTTTAACGGTTTTATTGTGTGCCTCAGCAGTCCCAAAATGTTTGTTTGGAGACATCTTACATCACAGCAGCAGAAGAACCTCACGTTTCATCTCTTTATTTTTCTCTTTCTCTGAAATAGAGCAGCCCACATTTCCACTTTCTCAACTCTTTTACTTCAGCTGATGCTTCCCCCCATTCCCCCACCCTCTCTCTTGCATTTTTTTCTTCCTTGTTCTGTATCTTCCCACTGTCCTCCTCTGAGTTTCAGTATTGACTATTTTGTGTGATCCTCTGGCTAGTTCAATATTTCAGCGAGCTCTTTCGGGTCATGCCCCCCTTGGGCCCTGCCTCAACAAATAAGATATTGAAGATACAAATGAAGATGCCTGTGTGTGGACTTTGGTACACTGTGGTAAGCTGTATTTGCACTGGCTTCTCTTGTGGCGGTTCATGATCAGACTTTCTGAGATACTGAAAGAAGACTGGAACAGCGCCTACTCTAGTCTGGTTCCTCTGAAAGGTAAGAAGAGGACACACAGATGGAAGGCTTCCAAAGAGAGAGCCTTAATAGAGAGTACATGATATTCCTGATGGGGAAAAATATATACTGCTCAGACATGATTTTATAATAGAGGTAGAATGAATGAATGAATGAATGAATGAATTTATTTATGAATATTTTATTAAAAAATATGTATTCTTCTAATTTTAATTGATCAATGTCACATAACATGTTGTGATACTGTGCAACAACAGACAGTTGTTTCCTCAATAGCCATGCCTCGATTTATGCGATGTGACATACGTTTAGAAAGGGTCCAATAATATATGTATAACTGCCCATGTGAGCTGCTAATAAGAAAAGTGGCAAGGATTTTTTTTTCCAATAATAAGCATTTTTATACCAATAAACTTGCGTAAACAGCAAGAAGAGAGCATATTTCATATTTCCCTGCAACCTTGAGGGTTGGAATTTGGAATTATGATGTCTTAGTTTGTTCAGTCCATTAAAGGATCTTTGTTTTTATATCAGGAATGTATTTTTTATTTTTTTAATCACTATATTAAAATATTCTGAATATTAAAACAAATAAATAAATGTAATAATAATAATAATAAAAAAACAAAATAATAATAATAACAATAATAATATAATAATAATAATAATAATACAAAATCTGAGTGTTTTCAGGATGATGAAAATTAAAGAATTTGCACCAAAACACAACTTTATCATGGGATGGTGCAATATGAATTTTTTTTTTTTTTTTTTTTTTTTTTTTTTTTATGAACTGCTTTTTAATGTAAATCATTCACATATTCTCCAATTATTCTCCAAGTCACTTGACATTTTTTAAGTCATGTTTATGGAAGAGGATTAGGGCCAAGCAATAATAATAAAAAATAAAAATAACATAAAACCATTTTAAAGTCCATATTAAAGTCATTATAATGCGAGATTAAAGTCGTAAAATTTCAAGAATTTTTTTTAAAAAATAAAATGTTGAGAATTAAATCATTAAATTTCACAAATAAAGTCATTGTGTTTCTAGAAAAAAAAAAAAAAACCTTGTTAAATTTAGAGAAAAAAGGTCTAAATTAAATGTTGAGAATAAACTCATTAAATTACAAGAAAAAAAGTTGTGTTTTGAGAAAAAATGTGTTAAATTAAAAAAAAATTCATTGTGTTTAAAAAAAAAAAAAAAAAAAAGCTTGTAAAATTTTGAGAAAAAAAGTCAAAATAAAATGTTGGAAATAAACTCATTAAATTACGAGAATAAAGTTTAAATAAAATGTTGAGAATAATCACACGTTGCATGTTCATTTTATCTCTCTGGAGAATGTTAATCAGCGTCTGCAGTGTTGTAGGTCGTTAAGAGCAATGCTTGTTGATGAAGCATAGCGGTCGACCAGAGTTTGAATCCATCTTTTACTCACCCTTCTTCCTTTTTTCATCACATATCACGTTGGATGCTATTTACACTAAGTGAAAATAGTGATATATTCTATTTACACTAAGTGACAACAGCACCATTTTTAGTGATGTGCTATTTACACTAAGTCATAATAGCAATTTTATTTACTCTATGTAAAAGTAGCAGATCTAGATGCTGCCTACCTATGCTGGCTTACCTATACCTAAACCTACCCAAGTAATACATCATTATTAAACACTTGTTAGGCAATTCATTTAAACTTTCCCGATGTGATATGTGATGATAAAAAAGGAAGAAGAGAGAGTTTAGCATAAGTGGCTTCGAACTCTGGTTGACAGCATTTGACACG
The DNA here is from genome assembly GCF_018340385.1 of Cyprinus carpio. NCBI lineage: Eukaryota > Metazoa > Chordata > Actinopteri > Cypriniformes > Cyprinidae > Cyprinus > Cyprinus carpio. The sequence continues at coordinate 21,234,301 of NC_056572.1, forward strand.
AGCATTGTTCTTTACAACCTGTGCCACTGCAGACGCTGATTAACGCGGTCCAACGAGATGTCCATCTCAGCTTTTATTTTGAATTTATTCTTGTAATTTAATGAGTTTATTCTCAACATTTAATTTAGACTTTTTTTTCTTGAAATTTAATTAGTTTTTTTCTCAAAACACAATGACTTTTTTCTCGTAATTTAATGAGTTTATTCTCAACATTTAATTTAGACATTTTTCTCAGAATTGAACAAGTTTTTTTCTCAAAACACAACGACTTAATTCTCGAAATGTAATGATTTAATTCTCAACATTGTATTTTGACATTTTTCTTGAGATTTAACGAGTTTAATCTCACATTATAATGACTTTAATCTTGAGATGGTTTTATTTATTTATTATTATTATTATTATTATTATTATTGCTTGTCCCTAATCCTCTTCCATACATGTTTCTATGTGCCTTGTTGCAGATTTTAATATTTTAGCTGATATGAGACATCCTCAAATATAATTATGAAAATTACCTCTAGAAGACAACGCAAGTAATAACTGGCACAGTTTACCCCACTCTCCCCTAACATTATAAACTGCTCAGTATGCTAGTATTACATTTAGCATAGGAAATATAATGACAATGATTGGTAAAGCCTCTTTAATCCATTTGAATTAGTCTGCAACATAACTATTAACAATCTAATTAATACACAGTATTTTCAATGGTATACTTTGCTGGCATAGTGACCGGTCTGTTTGTGCAGGTAAGGACCTGTTTGTGCCTGATTCCATGTTTCCTGTGGCCTTGGTGAGCTCCCATTATGAGGACATGCCAGTTGACATTTGCTGTACCAGACATGTTTATCAATAAACTATCATGTCCCTCACATTCTATTGCAAGGCACATGCATTATTGATGTTTAGAGGGATCATTCTCATCGGATGGCTCTTTAGCTTGATACAGAATGATGGCCTCTCAATTCGCCTTTCCCTGCAAGGCTTCATGTTTCGATTTTCCAAAAGGAAAAATGTTAAATATCACATAAGCATGCACAGGATGTCGGTTAGTGCAAACGATGAAAAATAAAATGCTTTCAGATAACTTGAAGGCTTGCGATGCGGATGTGTCTTTTCTCGTTACTTTTATTCTCCTATGATCACCTTGGATGTGAACAGCTCCTCTGGGCACATAATTACCCATGATTTCATTGGAGATGTACTCGTGCGATGTAACAAGATGAATGTATCACATTTTTGCCTCATTTATTTGCCAATATTTCAAGGATACTCTTCAGAGCTCCCAGGTCTGATGTTCTATGCTTTTAATAGAAGCTCTCTGCAATGTAGTTTTGATGTAGTATTTTGTTTATAGAGGAATTGAATCTCTTTGTATTTGAACACGAAGAAGAATATGAACAATGCAGTTTCTTCATGGGAAGAAGAATGTTATGGAAAACACTTGAAATTTTTTTTTTTTTTAATGCCCATTCCCCATACCCTTCCCTGTGGTTTTTTTTTTTTTTTTTGCCTACATGTAGATAGAGTCGGTAATCTGCTTCCTGGTACTCAAACATGACACTCATCAATCACGGGGAGCTTGACACTTGTCTTCAGTGCAACCGACATTTTCCTCTCCTCTGTGAAGAGACTGGAATGAATGTATTCTAAAAATTCTCCTCCATCTGTAGAAGAACACCAATGTGCAGGGAATGCTGTCACCGGCGGTGTGAACTGAGGGAGGCAGGCAGCTGTGTGACACCCAAACGATAATGGCTGATCATCATAATGCTATTGAATCCTCATCTCTGTCACTGAGCTGTGCGTGTCTAACATGGCTGCCAGTCACTGTGTCACAGAAAAATATGCCTCTCAGTCATTGTGTTTTATCAAGATGCCTGTATCACTGAGTCAATTGTATTATTTTTCGAAGGGTATTTAAGGTGTATTAGTAAGTTTCAAAAATACAACAAGGTAGCAAATGAACAGCCCTCATATTGGATTTTGTATTATATATTTATATTATGTATCATATTATTGACCATAAATATCCCATAAATTGATCTCTTCAGCCATTCCAACAAAACTCGGAAGATGATGTACACTACCTGTCTAAAGATTAGAAAAATAATGTTTTGAAGAAAGCCTCTCATGCTCACCAAGGCTGCATTTATTTGACCAAAAATACAGTAAAACAGCATATGTTGTGAAATATTTTGTTAAAACATTTTTTATTTGAATATATTATAAAATTAAATTTATTTCTGTGAAGAGAAAGCAGAATTTTCAGCATACATTACTCCAGTCTTTAGTGTCACATGATCCTCCTAATATAGAAATAATTTTAATATGCTGATTTGCTGCTCAAGAAAAAAATCTTATCATTGTTGTGCTGTTTATGGAAACTGATACACTACCATTTATAATAACTGATCACCAAATCAGCATTTTAGAATGATTTCTGAAGTATCTGAAGACTGGAATAATGGATGCTGAAAATCCAGCTTTATCATAACAGGAATAAATTACATATTTGTATTTAATACATAATAAATTACTAATAGGTGACTTATATTGTGTTATATATCACCTCAGCTATCTATTCATTAAAATGCACAGACAGACATTTATTAATGCTGGATTTGTTTTTCAAATCCAATTGTTAGCACATTCTATCCACTCTTATTTTTGTAGTAAAGTCAATATTTTGTATATCTACATAGGTTGCCATAGTAATGTCTTAAGCATCATTATGATGCCAAGTGACATAAAGTAGTTGTCAACCAGGGGAAACAGAAGATAGAAAACTGCATTTGTGTATTTTCAGCTAAAATAAACAACATGAAATATTTACAATTAACTCATAAATATTGGTATTGATGCACTTTTATTATTTATTGATAAAAATAAATACATTTTTAAATTCCTTAACCTAAACATCACCAATATAAAAGATTTAAAACATAACAGATCAAAATGTGCACATAAACACCATTTCTTAAAATTATGTACAGTATAAAGAAAAAACTTGACAGACAAATGCAATCCCGATAATTTATTTGCTGCAAAATGTCAAAAGTGGTACAGAAAGTAGTCAAAATGACAATGCGTAACAGTCCTCTCTGACGGAACACTTTACATTTAGGTTCTTTTTATAAAGGGTTTTTAAAGGTGTTCATAAATTACTATTAACAGATTTACAAATGCATAATAAATCATTGATAAGCAGTTATAAATGCATGAATGAAAAGGGTGATTTTAAAGCAATAACTGCCAAATTGTGAGGCATTTTTAACCCAGATGTTATAAATGCTTCATAATCATTTTTATTCATACTTTCTTCCATTCAAAACCTGATTCCTGATTTATTTCATGATGCAGCAAAAATAGACTATTATAGAGAGACTGAAGTGTGTTGTATTTTTATGTAAGTGACTTCTGTCACTTTTATGCCTTTTCTTACCAGAAGCCATATGTATCTTACCCATGATTCGCCACCATAGTTCATGATGACTATCCACAGTAATGATTACAAAATTATAGGAGACATAAAATCACAACCATGACTTCGTGAGATATTAATAATGACAATTTTAATTACAATATTAGTCACTTGAGAACCTCAGTGTAAATTATGACATGACATACAGCCAAGTATGGTGACCCATACTCAGAATTCTTGCTCTGCATTTAACCAATCCAAAGTGCACACACACAGCAGTGAACAAACACACCATGAACACACACCCGGAGCAGTGGGCAGCCATTTGTGCTGCGGCGTCCGGGGAGCAGTTGGGGCTTCGGTGCCTTGCTCAAGGGCACCTCAGACGTGGTATTGCCAGTCCGAGACTCGAACCCACAACCTTAGGGTTAGGAGTCAAACTCTCTAACCCTTAGGCCACGACTTCCCCATAAAATGAAAATGTAAAATGTAAACATCAAAAATTTTAAAGTGAATCTTAATGTAAAGTGGACACACTAATCAATTATTTATTGATTATTATAGCACACTAGGGCTGCCCTCGACTAGTAGTCGTTCATTTGAAACATTAGTCGACTGTCACAAATCAAGCCAGAAACAACAGGTAAGTGAAATGACAGAATAATTTATTGACAGGTTTGGAGGCAGATCGTTAGGAGCAAATGGCAGGTGAGAATCTAGGACTTAGAAACAGTTAAATGGGTCTTAGCTGCATGCAGATGATAGTTTTCGCAGCGGGATCGTCAGAGATCGGCAGAGGTGGAAAGAGTACAAAAATATTCTACTCAAGTAAAAGTACCATTACATTAATGAAATTTTACTTAAGTACAAGTAAAAGTACCAGTCTAAAAAAGTAAAAGTAAAAAGTAGCTCATTAAGTAATTTTTACTCTGAGTAAATTTTAAGTTACATTTTAACAGTGGGAGGGAGGCAAAAATGGGACCTAGGGTGTCAAACTCAGTTCCTGGAGGGCCACAGTCCTGCACAGTTTAGATATAACCCTAATTAAACACACCTGATCCAGCTAATCTAATCATTTAGGCTTATTTGAAAACTACATGATATGTGTGCTGGAGCAGGGTTAGAACTAAATTCTGCAGGGCTATGGCCCTACAAGAACTGAGTCTGACACCCCTGGGATAGGCCTATTAATTTCAAACTAGTTGTTTTTAATTAAAGGAATCAGTTTGGGCTGTTACCAGGCAAATCAGTATCAGCAAACTCATCTTTTCAATACAATACAAAACAATACAATATTTATTTATAAAGCACATTTAAAAACAACCAAGGCTGACCAAAGTGCTGTACATAGCAGAGAATAAAATGCAGAGCAGTACAGGACAAAGAAACAACTAAAAAAGTAAAACAAAAGAAAAAAATAAGCAGTAATCGTATCAGAGTCAATAAGCATGAAAAGCAAGAGAAAACAAAAAAGTGTTTAAAGAAGATTTGAAGATGGAAACTGAGGGAGCCAGTCTGATATAGAGAGGCAGACTGTTCCAAAGTTTTGGACCTGCAGCCGCAAAAGCACGGTCAACTCGTTTTTTAAGCCTGGATCTAGGCACGATGAGAAGGCAGTGATCACTGGATCTCAAAGTACGAGAAGGAGTGTACGGACAGAGCAGATCAGTCAGGTACTGAGGGGCCAAATTGTTAAGAGCTTTATACACAAAAAGTAAAATTTTAAAATCAATTCTAAATTTAACAAATAGCCAATGGAGTTTGAATAAAATAGGGGTGATCGACTCATACTTGCGTGTCCCAGTGAGGAGTCTAGCTGCTGCGTTTTGCACTAGCTGTAGGCGAGAGAGAGAAGACTGAGATAGACCAAAGTAAAGTGAATTACAGTAGTCTAGTCGTGATGTTACGAATGCGTGAATCACTATTTGAAGATTACACTGAGTTAAAAACGGTTTGACTTTAGAGAGTTGGCGGAGCTGAAAAAAGCATGACTTTACAACAGCACTGATCTGTTTCTCAAATTTTAAGTTGTGGTCAAACAAAAAGCCCAGATTTCTTGCACAGTGGGTTTCATACATTGCGAGAGAACCATGCTCAACATCAAACACACAGTTTTCCTTGGGCCCGAAGATAATTATTTCAGTTTTATTTTCGTTTAGGTTTAAAAAGTTACTTGAAAGCCAGAGTTTAAGATCGCTTAAACAGGCAAACAAGGGTTGTAGACCATTTTTAGCATATCGTTATGTTTTAAAGGAAAATAAACCTGAGTATCGTTACGGCATACAGATGGAAGGATACTTCATATTTATTAAAGATGGAAGCCAGAGGTAACAGATAAAGAATAAACAATATGGGGCCGAGGATTGATCCCTGTGGAACTCCGCAGTTCAGAGGTACACTAGTGGAGGACTGATGACCAATACGGACACTAAAACATCTATTGTTCAGGTAAGAGCGGAACCACTGCAAGACAACGCCTCGAAAGCCCACGGATGTCTCCAGACGTTGCAACAGGACCTCATGGTCAACTAAGTCAAATGCAGAACTCAAATCTAATAAGACTAAGGCCATTGATTTCCCAGAGTCAGTTTCAGTGAAAATATCACTTGACACTCTTAAAAGAGCAGATTCAGTACTGTGTAGAGCTTTAAAACCAGATTGAAATGTTTCATGAAGAGAATTTGCGGATAAGTATGATTGTAATTGAATCAGTACAACTCTCTCAAGGATCTTTGAAATAAAAGGTAGATTAGAAATAGGAGGATAGTTAGAAAGAGTGGAAGGATCGAGATTAGTTTTTTTTAAGATATGGCGTCACCACAGCAACTTTCAGACTGTTGGGGAAGCAACCAGTTGACAGGCATTTGTTTTAAAAGTAACAGGCCCGGTCCAAACTGTGTCCATAATTTGCCTAAGGAAAGAAGGTGGAATAATATCCTGTGGACAGATAGTGGGTTTTAAGTGACCAACAATTTCATTACATGTGTCCCAGATCAATCGACTCAAACTCGGACCAGATGGAAGAACATAATGGAACATCATGTGTATACACTGAGTTAGACAATAGAGATCTTAAAAGTGTGATCTTATCAACAAATAACTTTGCAAAATTGTCACAGAGAGCAGTAGAGGGCTCTAAAACAGGATGCACAGAGGGATTTAAAAACAGAGTTTATAGTAGCAAAGAGAACTTGAGGTTTTATGGCAATTATTAGAAATAAGTTCAGAAAAATGTTTGCATTTTGCAGACTTTGCAGCTTTCTGAAACACCTTATAGGCATTTATCATGATTTCATTCGAAACCTGCAGATGGTCCTTTTTCCATTGGCGCTCCGCCTGTCTACATACCCCTCTAAGGGTACGTGTAGTGTCAGTATGCCAGGGCACTGGTACGGGCTTGTGATTTTTGTACCTCAAAGGTGCAATAGAATTCATGATATCTGCGCAGGTGGAATTAAAAAGATTAAGATGTGCATCAGCATCCAGGTTATGCAGGGTAGAGACAGATTCCAGGCAGTTTCGTACATCGTGATAGGCTGTGGAAAAATCTTCACTAGAGTGTTGGGTAAGACAACGAGTTAAACGTGCCAGCGATGGATTTTTAAGTGTGCGTCCAGTGAGAGGAACAGTAAAAAGTACAGGCATGTGGTCAGAGAAAAATGCGCTGTTGATTTCTATATTCGAAATAGAGAAACCATGGGTTAAAATCAAATCAAGAATGTGGCCATGGATATGTGTTGGACCAGAAACCCACTGAGTAAAGTCGACTTGATCATATTTAGAAATTCAGCTGAATATGGTTTGGAAGCACAGCAAACATGAACGTTGAAATCACCCAGCAGTAATATTTTGTCATGTTTGATAACTAGATCACCCATTAGAGCAGCAAGCTCACTTAGAAAGTCCTTATTTTGCTGAGGAGGACGATAAATTAGAGCTATGGCAATGGGGTTAACTGAGACTAATTGTATCAATTGCACCTCAAAACTGTGGTAGGAGCCAGTAGGTAGAGATCGACAGTGAAAAGTATTTTTAAAAACAGTAGCAAGACCTCCACCGCGGCCAGGCAAACGCGGGGAGTTTAAGAAGTGACAGCCGCGGGGCACCAGTTCCGAAAACGGAGATAACTCGCCGGGCTTTGTCCAAGTCTCAGTAACACACAATTAAATCCCAGGGTCCTGAGAGGCAAAAAAGTCATTTAAAATGAAAGTTTTTGTTTAACAGAGACCCGGGGCGTTAATGAGGGCGAACTTCAGCCGCGATGAAACAGATGCTGGCTGTGTTTTATCTCGGCACAGCGAAAGAAGGTTTTGAAGATTACAATTGGGCGAGGGTGACTGTAAATCCGAGCAGGTACAGAGAGGAATGCGGGCACAATTGGGCGCAGCCATCAAAGAGGGCCATCCAGGGAAGAGCGGCCAGCAGTAAAACTGCGCGCAAACTCAGATCCCCGGCGAAGCAAGGCGAGCCGCGGATGGCGAATCGGCAAGAGGGCCGATCTGAGTCGTACCGCGATGCCTCCGCGTTTGCCGAGCCTTCTCCGGTGTCTCCGGCGTGGTAGATCGACCTGGAGCTGGCACAGGTATGCAGGGGGGAGAGATGGACAGGGTGGAAGCTCGAAACGCGGTCCACAGCCATCGCACCTAACGTTAGGCCAGGCAGTGACCGTGCTACGGATGTTTAAAAGTGATAAACGGTCATAGACCAATATAGCATTACAATATAAAACTAAATGAGACATAAGTAAAAACATAGCAGGTACAAGAGATAGCAACGAGGTGGTCTGCAGACGGCATGCCAAAGACATCGGCGCCATCTTGTCCAATACCATCTGGATCAATGCAGAGGAAATGCAGAAGCTTCATCGGAAGTGGCATTTAGATGTATTTACACACTGTTTAGTGCAGGACAAGAATGCATTTAACTGCTGTTACAAATGCATGAATAATGTTTTGATATAAAAGACATAAAATGTTGAATACTCATTTGAAATTATAAGAAATTAATTATTTAAAAAAAAAAAAAAAATCAAAAGATACTTTAAATGTGAAATTAAAATGGCCAGTATGTGTCAGCAAGTCACTGTTAATAAGTGAGTCATTGCGATTGAACCGAATCATTTAAACGGTTGATTCATTCAGGAACTAAACACTGTCATGTTGCTCAGAGATGCAAAAATGTGCTTTGGTGGCTGCGTTTGGAATTCTTTAAAATATATAAAAAAAAGGCAATATGGTATCTAAAACGCAGGTCTCTTAATTAACTTGTTTACTGACCTGTTGTAATAAAAAAAAACAAACATTTCCCTTCGTAAGACCTCAATCATGAAAAAGCTTAGTGTGATTTTGTGTGATTTTGATTTACTATATGAAATTATATAAATATGTAAATGTTCTGTCCCTATATCTTCAATTTTGTGATCATTCTAAATGCATTTTAGCAGACTGAATCACACAGTGAAAGAACGCACTATAAATGCCGAGATTCTATAAGCTGCTAGTTTAGTCTCCCTAGGTAAGCACAGCTTACACTGCATAATAAAGCATAAATATGGCCAGGGGTTCACTTCATTTCCTTCTGTTCAACTTCAGAATATGACAGGGTTTCGTTTTCAGCGGTGTCTGCACCACTAAGCCCTGTTTTGTCTTTTTTATCTTTCTTGTGATTTAGCGCCAGTTTGCCCTCCTTCCCATTATTTACTGCAGGAGTTTCCAAGGAGTTTTTTTTTTTTTTTTTACTCAGTAATTAATGTGTTTTAAAATGTAGCAAAGTACAATACTTAAAACAAAATATACTTAAGTAAAAGTAAAATTACAGATTTTAAAGATTACTTTAAAAAGTAGAAGTACACAAAAAAGCTACTCAATTACTGTAACGCGAGTAAATGTAATTCGTTACTTTCCACCTCTGGAGATTGGGAACCAGGAACTAAGGAGCACAGTGTAAGAGAATCGCATATGATATGGTCCATATCATTCCCAGCTGACCAAGTATTCGAGCCAGCCACCCCGTCGCCGTGGGTCCATGATGTCTCTGACCTGATATACGGATGGTTGATCTAGGATCTCTGGAGGAGGAGACTCTTCTGGCTCATGGGGTTCTGGAGTGGAAGGAGAGAAGGGTTTAAGGAGGGAAACATGAAACAAGGGGTGAATTTGATACCTAGGTGGCAATTAGAGTTGGTAGGTAACCTCGTTGATCTGCCTATGAATCATCAATAGACCACTGTAGCGGGGACTCAGCTTTCTACAGGCCAGACGGAGGCGCAGATCCCAGGTGGACAACCATACCTTGTCTCCTGGATGGTATGTGGGAGTAGAGGCATGCCGGGCATCTGCAAAAGTCTTATGTCTTCACACTGCACACTGGATGGGACATGAGCGGAGACCCACACACTTTCGCTCACTCAGAACCAGTAATCTACAGCTGGAATCTCCAATAGCTCTTCTCTTCATGGAAAGAGCGGGCACAGGTAGCCAAGTATGCACTGGAAGGGTGTGAGGCCGGTGGTGTTCTGTCGGAGGGAGTTCTGTGCATACTCAGCCCAAGGGAGGAAGCGGCTCCAGCTGTATTGATTCATGATGCAGTCATGATGCAGAACATCCAAGTTACTGGATCTTCCGCTCTGTTTGTCCGTTCGTCTGCGGAAGGTAGCCAGAGGGCAGGCTCACCGTGACCCTTAGCAGACGGAAGAAGGCTTTCAACACATGGGAGATAAATTGAGGGCCCCGGTCAGAGACGATATCTTCAGGTTTCCCAAAGCTCCTGAAGACATGGCTGAATAGTTGTCCAATGGTTTCTAGGGCAGTTGGCAACCTACGGAGGGAAATTAACTTGCAGGCTTTTGAGAAATGATCCACTGCCAATAGGATACATGTGTTGCCATCTGATTCTGGTAAGTCAGTCACAAAATCAATTCCCATGTGTGACCAGGGCCGGTGAGGAATGGGTAGGGGCACGAGCTTGCCCACAGGAAGGTGACAAGAGTTGACATCATGGGACATACTGGGCCTTCAGTAACGAGCTTGGAGGAGCGAGAGGGTCCACTGGCTGCCTGGAAGTCCAGAGCCCAGAAGGGACTGCCATTGGGACATGGGAATGAATGTTCTACCTTCTGGGCCTCCCAGTGGAGTGGGTTAGGTCTGAGTGGCGGCTCTGATATCTTCGATGTTCCAGAGGATGGGGCTTACAATGAGGGCTGGAGGGAGAATCAGCTCTGGATCTGATGGAGTATCGAGGGAATGTAGGAGAGGCAGGGCATCATCTTTACAGTTACGATTTCCTGGGCAGTAGGTAATGTTGAAATTAAACTAGGTAAAAAACAAATCCCAGCCATCTTGCCAGGGGTTAAGCCTCTTGGCTTCACGGAGATATTGGAGGTTTTTGTTGTCCATGATGACAATGAACGGATGGTAAGTTCCCTCCAGCCAATGCCGGCACTCCTCTAGGGATAGCTCAATGGCCATCAGCTCCCTGTTACCGATATCATAATTCTGCTCCACCTGGGTCCGTTTCTTGGAATAGTATGTGCAAGGCTGGAGGCGTGGAGGCTCACCGAATTGCTGGGATAGCACAGCTTCGACTCCAGTGGTGGAGGCGTCCACTTGTACCACAATCGGTACATGGGGATCAGGATGATGAAGGTTGGAAGTCATGCTGAATGCAGTCTTGAGTTTCTCGAAGGCTTTGTGGGTGCTGGAGTTCCAAGACAGGGACTTAGGCTTCCCTCTGAGCATGGTGGTTAATGGGGCAGTATGCAGGCTTAAATCCTTGATGAGTCTTTGAAGCTCCTTTACAGACTGGGGAATGGGCCACTCTGTGATGGCCGATGATGTAGCCAAGGAACTGCACAGTGGGGCGATGGAATACACACTTCTCCAGCTTGAGGTACAGATGGTGCTGGCGGAGCCTCTGAAGGACCTGCTTAACGTGGTGGTGATGGTCGGCCAGGTTCCGGGAGTTGATTAGTATATCATCAGGGGGGAACTCCCAGAATAGCTGGTTCATAAATACCTGGAAGACGGCTGGGGCGTTGGCAAGGCCATACGGCATGACAAGGTACTCATAATTTCCGGAAGGGATAATGAAGGCCGTCTTCCATTCATTGCCTTGCCGGATACGAATGAGGTTATACGCACTCCGCAGGTTCAGCTTGGAGAAGATGCGGGCCCCACGGAGTTCTTCGAGAGCAACTGGGACCAGGGGAAATGGATAAGGTAGTTAATCAATATAGCACCGCAAGCCCCCGTCCTTCTTACCCACATAGAAGAAACGAGGCAGCTGGTGAGCTGGATGGCCGGATGAATCCTTGGTTAAGAGCCTCCTTGATGTACTCCTCCATAGCCTTGCGCTCTGGGATGGATAGCAGGTAAACTCTACCCTTGAGGAGTTTATCTCCAGGCAGCAAGTCGATGGCGCAGTCCCATGGCCGATGAGGTGGTACATGGGTGGCTGTCTGCTTACTGAAGACATCCTGGAACGCCATGTAATCAGATGGGATGGAGGGAGTCACACTTGGCTCTGGACTTTCAGTACGCGTGGATATAATATGGACAGCCGGTGGCTTGTGGAGTCATTGTGGAAGTGCAGTGAGGTAGTGTTGCTGGCAGAATTCACTCCAGCGTATAACCTCACAGGAGTCCCATCTGAACTCTGAAGAATGGAGGATGAGCCAGAGGCGTCCAGGATGATATCCACCTTGGGTCCCTCCATTACCAGAAAGGTAATTTCCTCTTCATGAAAGTTACCGATCTTGAGTTTCAATGGAGGAGCCTTATACTTCACTTACCCACATCCTAGGAGTTTTCCTTGGATTGTTTTGAATCAGAGCTCCTTGGCATGATGGCAGCGAGGCAGCTCAAGATGGCTCAAGAGGTTTTTCGTTATGAAGTTGCCCGAGGAGCCTGAATCGACAAGGGCTGAGACTGTAACGAAATGGGCTGGAGTGAATAGTTGCACTGAAATAATAGAAAGCATTGAAATTACTGGGTCTAACTGAATGGTACTCACCGCAGGTCGTAGTGTAATGATTGGCAGTGTCGCAATAGAGGTAAAGTCGAGCCGCAAGTCGGCAAGCATGTTCCTCAGGAGAAAGCCGGGTGGAATCCACTTGCATAGGTTCTGGTACTGGGGAACCGCAGGTGGGGGAAGCAAACTGGTGAGCAGCTTTGGTGGTGTGGCAGGCTGCCAAGTGTTGGGAGATTCGATTGGCTTTTTCCATGAAGCTCTCCAATCCCACGGAATTATCATAAATCACCTTCTGAGTGCGGATACTGGGATCCAGTCCTTGCCTGTATGCACTGAGAAGAGCTGCCTCATTCTATCCACTAGTCGCCACCAGAGCTCGGAACTGCAAAGACAACACTGTCTAGGCAAGGTCTCGAGGAGACTGCTACTTAAAAACCCTAGGCAGTGGAACATTCATTGAGCTGGCACATAACTATCCTCAGATAGCTATGCTCTAGAAAGGGGATCACTGCAATTGCCAAGACCACCAGCAGTGGGCTGTCTATTTAAAAACCCTATAAGTGGAGACAGCCGTATCTAGGTAAAGGCTCAAGGAGACCGTTACTTAAAATCCCTAAGCAGGTGAGTAATCACTGACCTAGCTCATAGCTACTTCAGATAGCTATGTTTCCAGGAAAAGGCTCTCTAAAAGGCAATCTAAAAACTATTAAATAAGCCCGTCCTGCCATAACAATGTCTGGAATATAACCATCCTCAGATGGCTATACTATACAGGTACCCAATCAGTGTCATAAAGGCTAGGAACCACCATACTAATGACCAGAAGCTCACATGAGGGAGATCCGGACCATCTGTAAATGATTTGCTAAAGATTGAACACATAAAACATCATTAGTCCTGATGTAAGCAGTGGCATGTAAACATGACAATGAACTTGACACTGGCAGGCTGTAGCCTATGACATCACAACTGGTGTGCTTGAGAGTATAAAAGGGCACCTGTAAAATTTGTCATAAACTTCTTGTCTGAAGGATGCGTGCAGGTATTCCTGAAGTGTGGCAAATGAATGCAGTGTCTTTTTCACCTTCTCAGGGAACCATGGTTACATGTGTAACCTGTGACATTCCCGTTTGAATGGGAAATCTACGCTAAACGATATACCCACACCGCCATGCTGAGAGTCCTTTATTGGCTGAGCTAAGTCAAAGACTTAGAGGAGTCCTCACCCCTGCCCCAGCAATGCAACCATAGACTTCAACTTCTCAAGAATAGATGACTCAAGAGGAGAGAGGCCAGCATCCAAGAAGGCTTACAGAGAGCCTAAAACTCACAGCCAACTGGGCCACAAAGCTCTGCAGAGTGGAGGCCTAAATACAACATCTCTCAAATGAGAGGCAGCCTAGCAACAATCCATAATACTTAGCCAATACCTAGCCGAGGCGCACATTGAACAACTCTCTAAAACGAGAGGAGGCCTAACTACGTCCCATGCTCAAGACATCCTGTAAGAAGGCTCACAGAGAGCCTACAACTCACAGATTCTGTCCTTGCGGAGCTCTGGCGAGTGGAGACCTCAAAGAAGATAATCCTTTGTATCGAGAGAAGGCCCGATGACGCTCGCACAAGATGGCCAAGCTCTAGAAGTGGAGGCCTCAACACGATGACTCTTAAATGAGAGGAGGCCTAACTAAGTCCCACACTAAGTGCATCCTGTAAGGAGGCTCGCATAGAGCCTACAACAGATGCTGCCCTAGAAGAGCTCCAATCCCTCTGCTAACTTAATATAGACATCTAAACTTCTCCATAGCCAAATGACTATCCATCATTTAACCCTCTGGAGTCTAAGGGTATTTTGGGGGCCTGGAAAAGGTTTGTCATGCCCTGACATTTGTGCTTTTTTCAGTTTCTTATAAATATCTAAATGGCTAAAGTCTAATCTCACTGTAATCTGCACAAACTGAGCTATAATAAAATGTGAGCAGCACGTATGTACATGATAGTGTTTTTGAGAAAAAAAAATGTTATGTGTGGTTAGTGAGAAAACTAAAAATGTTAAATCACTTGAATAAGGCAATAAAACACATACAGAACATTGGTTCCCGGGACTTTTGAGAACTGGAGCTTGTAGCCAAGAATTTTTCTTTCTAAATTATGTGAAAATCATCTTGTTTACTCACTTATAGAAAACAATATATTGATTTAAATTTTCTAAGACACTTTTTGTTGGTAAAAGTCATATGCGAGTAGGCGTCAACTATCATGAATATCATTGTGATTCACACCTGAGAAGACAAAGGCCTTCATAATGAGCTGCATAATGAGCCATTCAGTCAGCTGTGTGACTGAGAGGGGAAGAGTTACAAGAAAGAATGTAAGGACAAAATAAATGTATATAATTTTATGTTTGTAGTTTGTTTAGAATATATTTAATTATCCCACAACATAATTTAATATTCACTTGTGAGTGCAGTTAAACAGTTTATTAGGAACACTCAAAGCTGACTTTCAAACTGATTTTTTTGCATCATTACTCCAGTCACACAATCCTTCAGAAATCCTTTTAACAATCTTATTTTCTACAAAAAACATTTATTATTATTATTATTATTATTATTATTATTATTATTATTATTATTATTATTATTATTATTAATGTTGAAAAGAGCTGAGAATATTTTTTTCAGGTTTTTTAGGGGGGGGGGGTAAATTGAAAGAACAGCATTGTTTGTTACATTTGTTACAGTTACATTTATTTGTTACATTTATATTATTAACATCAAGCTTTTGAATGGTATAGTAGTGTATATTGTTATTGAAACTTCATAATATTTCACTTGATTATACATTTACAACCAAACAAGTGAAACATGGTCTGGACATTAAGCTAAATATTATAATAATATATGCAGTTTAAAGAATCGTTAATATTAGCTTTAACATTTAGAAGCTGAAAATACATCAAAATTGTACTTTTCAATGTCTATGCAAGCGTAGTTAATGTACATTTGGTAGCACCACACTTTATGTAAAATACATACTAATACTCAGTGGCATGCACAGACTTCCGAGAGATGTAGGGGACAAGTGTCGTTACGAGGGCACAATCATAATCCCGGGTGGAGGGGGGGATTTGGAGCCCACCACCACTGCTAATATTCATGAGATCACGTTGAATATTTTCAATAATAAAATAAACATAAACTATAGCTACACATTTGTTGAAACATCTTATGAAATAAATAAAGGCAAAGTGGTTTGTAATAACTGTAGATGGTAATGCTATTTTTGGAGTTGTTTAATCATCCTCTGCTGAGATACTGAGAAATGTTATTCATTTAATTTGCAGTTGATATGTTTCAATGGAAATAAACCACTTAAATCAGTCAGTGCAAAAAAATAACTTTTTTATATAAATTATTAATTAATTTATTTTTACAGTGATGAGTGCCAAGTAATACTTTCATTGTAGACCTATGTCATGTCGGTTATGTTCAGTTTAATTCAGTTCCTGTTCTATCTGTCATGAGTTCTCATTATTTCCTACAGTTACTGATTAGTTATTCCTTGTCCAGCTGTTCCTATTTAGTGTGTGTATATATACTCCCTATTTGGTTAAGTTCTTTGTTGATTATTGTCTTGTGTAATTTGTTGTTCAAC
The DNA here is from genome assembly GCF_018340385.1 of Cyprinus carpio. Taxonomy (NCBI): domain Eukaryota; kingdom Metazoa; phylum Chordata; class Actinopteri; order Cypriniformes; family Cyprinidae; genus Cyprinus; species Cyprinus carpio. The sequence continues at coordinate 21,250,352 of NC_056572.1, forward strand.
TCCTGTGTTTCTCAATAAAGTATATTTTGAAGTGTTAATCATTGTTTAATGTGACGAATGGGGCAGGTCCTTGAGCTGTGGGAACGCAGCGAGGATGGTGGAGTACATGATAATGAGTGACACCTGTGCCACTCACCTGTCACGAGTCCCACGCAGGAGCTCCGGAAGGATAAAAGGAGGAGTAACAACAGTGTAGGACAAGAAAAGACCAGGCCTGGACTTTATGTTGTGTTGATTTATGCTTATACGTTCGTTTTGTGTTCGTTAATTTATTTTAAAAAATTTTGTGCTTACATGTTTGCCAGTTCCCGCCTCCTTCTTTACGATCTATGAACTTTGTTACATTTACATTCCTTATTCCACAACTACGCATTAGAACCTACAGTAGCATATCTGCATGTACCAATAACAAGTTATGACTGATGAGAATTTAATCTATTAAATCTATTAATTCTTTAGGCTGCTTTAAAAGCAATCATGACACTTAGGACACAGCAGGTGTGTATGACAGATTGGTTTGATTATAACAAACAAAGACATGATTTGTTTTTTTGTTGTTGTTTTTTGTTGTTGTAGTTGTTTAGTTTATAAAGCTAAAAACAATCAAAGAAATCAGACACCTAAATGGAATAATAAATCCTGAAATGTAATAACTAGAGGATCATAGGTACTTGCTTTTTTTTTGTTGACAGGTTTAAAGCATGCATTGCTATGAATATTTAGCACTAAAAACATCTAAATTTACTCAGCTACTGCAAGGTAGCAAACATCAATAATGCAGTTTAAGATGTGATTTAGGTAATCAGTACACAGTCTCTGTTACATAGATGGGATAAAATGCCCTAGACAACATTTCCTAAGGAGTTTCCATTTGGGAGGTAACCTACATGGTGAAAATGTAGGTTGGCATTTTGAATGTTAAAAATAACCATAAACTAAGTGCAAATGATTGAAACATCTTTATGAGAGGTAAAGGCAAAGTTTTCTAATAACCGTAGATGGTAATGCTATTTTGGAGTTGTTTTATACATCCTGCTGAATACTGAGAATGTTTGAGTAATTTGCAGTTGATTGTGATCATGGAAATACACCACTTAAATCAGTCAGGTGCAAAAAATACTTTTTACTATACCGTTATTTCTTAATTTAATTTTTACATGTGGAGTGCCAAGTAATACTTTCATAGTAGACCTATGTCATGGTCGGTTATTTCGGTTTATAATCCGTTCCTGTTCTATCTGTCATGATTTCTCATTATTTCCTACATTACTGATTAGTTTATCCTTGTCCAGCTGTTCCTATTTAGTGTGTGTATATATACTCCCTATTTGGTTAAGTTCTTTGTTGATTATTGTCTTGTGTAAGGTTTGTTTGTTCACCTCCTTTGTTTCTCAATAAAGTATATTTTGAAGTGTAATCATTGTTTTAATGTGACGAATGGGGGCAGAGGTCCTGAGCTGATGGGAAACGCAGCGCGGATGAGTGGGAGTACATGATAATGATTGACCCCTGTGCCACCTCACCTGTCACGAGTCCCACGCAGGAGCTCCGGAAGGATAACGGAGAGTAACAACAGTGTAGGACAAGAAAAGACAGGCCTGGGACGTTATGTTGTGTTGATTTATGGCTTATACGTTCGTTTTGTGTTCGTTAATCTAGATTTTAAAAGTTGGGTGTGCTTACATGTTTGCCAGGTCCCTTCCGCCTCCTTCTTTACGATTACTATGAACGTTTGTTACATTTACATTCTCTATATTCTTGCACAACTACGTCATTAGAACCTACAGTGCATATAGTCTGCATGTAGGTTCCAATAACAAAGTTATGAACTGATGAGAACATTTAATCCGTATTCTCAATCTATTAATGTCTTTAGGCTGCTTTAAAAGCAATCATGACACTGTAGGACACCAGCATTGTGAATGAGCAGAGTTGGTTTGATATAACAAACAAAACGACATGATTTGTTTTTTTGTGTGTTGTTTTTTGTTGTTTGTTGTTGTTTAGTTTAAAAGCTAAAACAATCAAAAGAAATCAGACACCTAAATGGAATAATAAATCCTGAAATGTAATAACTAGAGGATCATAGGTACTTGCTTTTTTTTTGTTGACAGGTTTTATTTTATTTTATTTTTGGCTTTCTTTTTGTTTTTGATGTTGGTGTAACAGTGAGAGCCAGTTGTCCATATGGCCATTGAAAAAAGGTGGTGAGCTTATGTGATTGGATGTTCATCATGAGACCGTCACCATTGTTATCTACAGTACACCCCAGCAGGTGATATACTGCTGAATAGAGCTCATCTCAAAGAGTCATTCCACAGAGTGGAGGGGAGCACTTAAACTGCTCTTCAGCCAAACACCAAAGCATTGTGTGAGGGAAAACAGCAAAGGTCTTTACTATTACTGAAATAGAAACATCAACAGGTTTAAAAATGTTTCATTTTAATGCTACAACCACCATCAATCTGTTGGCAGTTTCTTTAAAACATTTGCTGTAGCATTTTGAAGGGACTTAATGTGTATTTAAATAAATAACTGTAAAATATGGTCTTTGAGAACAACCTGTTGGCCTGTCGTGATTATTTAATATGCATTTATTTATTACTAATGAAATGCATAAACTGCTTGTTTGTTGATGCATGAATGTCAATTACAAATCTAAATTTAATCATTCTAGTAATAGTAGCAAAGCAAAGGAATATGCAGTTATAAGTTGATTTAGTATCATACACATTCTCTGTTAAATAGATGACTAAAATGCCTAGATCCATTAAGGAGTTTCCATTCTTAGGTATGACTTGTGAAAATGTGGTTGTCATCTTGACTGTTCTATTTAGTGCAAATGATTGTCTTGAGAGGTGAGGTGAGAGTTTCTCTACCTATTTCATTTCCTTTCTCTAATCTTCATTTAATCTTGTTTTGAAAAATGTCTAAGCAAATATATATATATATATATTAATATATATATATATATATATATATATATATATATATATATATATATATCCACACTGGTGCTGGTCATATAATTAGAATATCATCAAAAGTTGATTTATTTCACTAATTCCATTCAAAAAGTAAAAATTGTATATTATATTAATTTATTACACACAGACTGATATATTTCAAATGTTTATTTCTTTTAATTTTGATGATTATAACTGACAACTAAGGAAAATCCCAAATTCAGTATCTCAGAAAATTTGAATATTTTGAAAAGGTTCAATATTGAAGACACCTGGTGCCACACTCTAATCAGCTTATTAACTCAAAACACCTGCAAAGGCCTTTTACATGGTCTCTCAGTCTAGTTCTATAGGCTACACAATCATGGGGAAGACTGCTGACTTGACAGTTGTCCAAACGACGACCACTGACACCTTACACAAGGAGGGCAAGACACAAAAGGTCATTGCAAAAGAGGCTGGCTGATAACAGAGCTCTGTGTCCAAGAACATTAATAGAGAGGCGAAGGTAAGGAAAAGATGTGGTAGAAAAAACTGTACAAGCAATAGGGATAACCGCACCCTGCAGAGGATTGTGAAACAAAACCCATTCAAAAATGTGGGGGAGATTCACAAAGAGTGGACTGCAGCTGGAGTCAGTGCTTCAAGAACCACTATGCACAGACGTATGCAATACATGGGTTTCAGCTGTCACATTCCTTGTGTCAGGCCACTCTTGAACAACAGACAGTGTCAGAAGCATCTCGCTTCAAAAAGGACTGGACTGCTGCAGAGTGGTCCAAAGTTAAGTTCTCTGATGAAAGTAAATGTTGCATTTCCTTTGGAAATCAGGGTCCCAGAGTCTGGAGGAAGAGAGGAGAGGCACCCAATCCACGTTGCTTGAGGTCCAGTGTAAAGTTTCCACAGTCAGTGATGGTTTGCGGTGCCATGTCATCCGCTGGTGTTGGTCCACTGTGTTTTCTGAGGTCCAAGGTCAACACAGCCGTATACCAGGAAGTTTAGAGCACTTCATGCTTCCTGCTGCTGACCAACTTTATGGAGATGCAGATTTCATTTTCCAACAGGACTTGGCACCTGCACACAGTGATAAAGCTACCAGTTCCTGGTTTAAGGACCATTGTAGCTGCTGTAATTCAGGCAAAAGGAACTCGCCTGATCTTAACCCCATAGAAAATCTATGGGGTATTGTGAAGAGGAAGATGCGATATGCCAGACCCAAGAATGCAGAAGAGCTGAAGGCCACTATCAGAGCAACCTGGGATCTCATAACACCTGAGCAGTGCCACAGACTGATCCACTCCATGCCACGCTGCATTGCTGCTGTAATTCAGGCAAAAGGAGCCCCAACAAAGTATTGAGTGCTGTACATGCTCATACTTTTCATGTTCATACTTTTCTGTTGGCCAAGATTTCTAAAAATCCTTTCTTTGTATTGGTCTTAAGTAATATGATAATTTTCTGAGATACTGAATTTGGGATTTTCCTTAGTTGTCAGTTATAATCATCAAAATTAAAAAAAATAAACATTTGAAATATATCAGTCTGTGTGTAATGAATGAATATAATATACAAGTTTCACTTTTTTAATGGAATTAGTGAAATAAATTAACTTTTTGATCATACTCTAATTATATGACCAGCACCTGTGTGTATATATATATATATACTATAATTCTATTTATAATTCTTGTTTATTTATTTATTTATTTTAATTACAAAATTTCTAGTACACACCTAGAAGAAAAAAAGATCACGCAAAACAATGATGACAGCTACATCTAAAATTGCATCTAGTATTACAAGTAATTTGGAATGTGCCATTTTCTTTCCTGTCAGTTGTTTGAATTATATTGTTTTATATTGTATTATATTGTTGGTGTTGTTTTGTTTTTGTTTTTTTGTAGAGCTACAGCTATAGTTCAGAAAGAGAAAACTGATCAGACTAATGCAGTGGTTCGGGTCAACAGGCAGAGCTGCTTCACAAGAGCTCTCAACAGGAAGCAGAATAACATGAGGCGGCGCAATAATTGAACTGAGACTATAAACCAGCACACACCTTCAATATTTCTGTCATACGAATATAAGACATTTTATCTAGCCAGCTATCAAGAGCTAGTTACCTACTGGGAAATACTGTTTTGATTTGATTACTTGGACTTATTTTCCAGAACAAGGCGAGGGAAAGACATAATTTGGTGTGAGATTTTGTGGACAGCAGAGTTTGCATAATAGATGAAGAACCAAGAATGCTATACACACAAATAAACAAAGACATTTACATCACACACTGATTACTATGTGCTTTGTCACCTTAGTAGTCACTCCTTTCTTTTTCACTTATCCTGGCCAAAAGCAATACACTTTCATAAGCTCTAGATCAATGTAGGAAATGAAGGCGATATTGAAAAGTGTCTATAATTCATGCCACTTTGCCTCACTCTGCTTATTCTGCAAAACACAGCAGTTTCTGTATTCGGAGTGTGAACTCATGGGCCTCAGTGTTTCTTTAACCTGCCTCTGTTTATGCAAGTTTATCAAGCTTTATATTGCTTCCCCATTGCTCTGGCTTCACATAATATTTCAAAGTGCCCTTTATACGAACAAAGAGATGGCGAAATTGTGTGCTTTTTTATTTATTTATTTTGCCAGTTTATAATGCATCCCACTGAAATTATGTGTTCAGGTTGACTGAAATTCTAGACGTCTATCATCAAATGGTGTGATGTCTTGTCTCTGACCATGTGTGTGAAGAAGGTGGTAGTCCAGTGGTTGTTCTACATGCTGATATTCTTACAAATCCCTTACAAGTACAAACAAAAGGTCCTAGGCAATGAAAAGGGCAGATGACTGTGCCTCCAGTTGGTTTGAGGAATTTCTCAGGTCTGTAAATTTAACAATAAACTTATTGCATTGTTAGAGTTTATTTTATTAAAGCTGACTATTTATCAGAAATCCAATTCCAAAACAATACTGCTTAAGAAATCCAAATTGTCTTAATTAATAACAAGAAGTGTATAAGAATCTAATTAAGTGATGCACTGACACTTGGGGCAACTCATTATAATAATTTAGTCTCATGGGACTTAAAGTTATTGTCAGTGTGTAAACATTGTACCTACTCCTATTCCTCTTAAAGATGCAGTGCTTCCAGTCCAGTAGGTGTTCAGCTTCTGCTTCTTGTGTTTCTACACACCAACATATATGCAATCCACCACCTACTTGATTGGACTGTGAACCTCCATCACGAAAGAGCAATGGTGCAACGATTTATTGTATAATTTTGTGATGTTCACTTGGAAAATGATGCTAGAGACTTGAGTGCATTATTAATTTAGTCAGAATGTCATTGTTTTGTAATCACCTAATTGAATATTCACTAAATCATCTGCTTTATACTATTTTGAAGAAGGCCAGCACTGCAAACCAGCAGTTGCACTGAGACACATAAATTAGACAATACAATATGTTAAACCATATAAATGTTCCTCACTGCAGGAAATGTTACTAGGCAATACAAGCCATTCAAATGGGACATACTGTAGATAACGTCATAGTTCTAAGCCCTAGAGCTCAAAGTTTTGTAAGAAATACCTTTCTTTAGAAAAAAAAAAGAAAAAAAAATTGTCTTGATGCCAAAAGAACCAAGATTAATGAAACCTACACACACATACACATGCTGAGTTTTCACTTTTACCTTCTTGACAGTCCTTTCCAAACCATCAAAAGCTTCTCTGAGATTTGAATGAAGCTAATTTTAAAATGACATTCATCAAGAATTTTGTTTTTCTGATGACATTAAGAGTCTCCAGTATCTCTTCTACCTCATATATGGTGGTGTCTTGCAACACTGGGCACAGACATAAATATGGCAAACATTATTTACTGCGCTGAATATTAAGCATTAAGCTTTGCTTCTGAACATGCAGCTCAGCAGTTTAGGGTGAGATTTATGCTGAAAGTAATGTAGATGGCTGAGAGTGAGGGGAGATCAGTATTTCAGCACTGACTCAATTCCAATGAGCTCCAAGCCACCCACACTATATTTACAGCACTCCACTTAGAAAACTGCACAGCACACACACACACACACACACACACACACACACACACACACACACACACACACACACACACAGAGAGACACTGGCCTTCATATGGGCTTTATTATGAGAGGGTCACTGCTATTAGTCTCTTTTGCAACACAGACCTTCCACTATTGCTCTGATTTATGTAGTTTCTTATTTATCCCTAAAGTAGTTCATAAAAATTCTGGTTAACACCTTGTTTCTGACAGTATATACACCCAAAAGCCCTCCATAAATGTCCAAATGGTCTCCTATTCTATAGGTACATTAATTTGGGGACCAATTTTGACAGTATTTTTCATTTAGCAGTGCACTCAACTTTAAGTTTCCAACTATATTTATGACAGCTGTTTTATTTTATTAATCATAATATATATATATATATATATATATATATATATATATATATATATATATATGCTATATATATATATATATATATATTTTTTTTTTTTTTTTTTTTTTTTTTTTTTTTTTTTTTGTGCACTTATATATTTGCCTCTAAAGGAAACAGTTTTAAAATTCAACACGCTTAGCACAAATAAACTCTGACCAACCTTATAAATCTTCATCTTTGTGACTTGCTCTTTCCCTAAGCCAGAAGGTCAGATGTAGGTGAAATGGCCGCCGTTAATTGCATTCTTATCTGCATTAAATTATATTAAATCATTATATGCACCAAATACAGTAACTGCTGTGTATCTATTTACCAAACAACTCCAACTGATGTAGGTCATATTTTAAAGATGCTATTAATCTTCTTTTTAATTATGAATATAATGTTGTAGTATAAATCATATTTGATGGAAAGATTGATCATCCTTCCTCAGTGCCCTGGCAAAGTGCTTGCCTGTATAATTAAAAGGAGAATATGAGAGAGTAGAATAGGAGGAGACAAGAAAACTGGCACCTCTGTCTCTATCTCACCCACACGTTCTCTTTCTGTCTTTAAGGCAGCTGTCTTAATCAATCTAATCAAGGTTGGCAGCCTACATAGGTTGTGCTGTCTATGTACAATTGGCCATTGCTGAACCCTGCAACTGTCCTTCACTGATCACAATACTTTTATTAATAAATTACATAATTAATATATTATTTTCTGAGCGTGTATTTTGATAAAATGTGAAAATGTGAGGTGTATTCATTATATTTTACAAAACCTGGACAGAGAACAGTGTGGAGAAAGCTAACCAAGCGTTCATTTTTATCTGAATGGTAGATACAAACTGCCAGCTTTCTCATGGTTACTCATATATAAACACAATGATGTGTGACACTTCATTAGGAATTATCCTCATTCTGTTCTGTCTGCTGTCTTTGACATTACAACTATGTCAATCTCATGCTTTTAAATTTCCTCAAAACAAAATTAGGAACCAGTAAAATGTCTAAAATGAAATATTAACAACATACACAAGTTTGGGGTTGGTAAGATTTCTTACCGTCACCAAGGCTGCATTTATCTGATCAAAAATACAGTAATATTGTGAAATATTTTTACGTTTTCTATTTGATTTTTTTTAATGTAATTTATTCATGTGATGCATAGCTGATTTTTTCAGCAGCCATTTCTCCAGTCTTCATTGTCACATGATCTTTCTGAAATAATTCTAATGTGCTGATTTGCTGCTCAAGAAACATTTCTTATTATTGTCAATGTTGAAAACAGTTTCACATTTTGACAACAGCTTCATATTGTGCTTTATAGTTCAAACAGTGATACACTTTTTCAAGATTATTTGATGAATAGTAAGCTTAAAATAATTTTATTTATTTTAAGCAGACAAATTTTGTAATATTATAAATGTCTTTATCGTCACAAAGTTGAAGTCTAACTTGGTTCTATAAGGTTCTATCTATGAAACAATCAGCACTTCGAATGCACACAAGAGGACCAATCAGGATCAACTTTCTTTATCATGTTGCCAGAATTCTCTGTGATGGCATGAAATATTAAATGTGAAATATTTTATCTTGAAAAAAAAAAAAAAAAAAAAAAAAAAAAATATATATATATACATATGATGCAACTTCAAGATTTCCTTTCTCTTTGGAGTGTTGCAACCTGTTCATGCATAGATAAGACCCCTAAAGTCGCAAAGACTAAAGTCTTAAACCTAAAGATATTCTTTATAGAAATTTAGACTCATCCACACCATCCTTAAACGCCTTGTTTAAACACGCCCCCACGTGTCTACGTCACTGTGTGGGAAGATTTGCATTACACCGCCCAAATGTTCATGCAAAGAACGAAGGCGTAACTTTGATTCTCGCTGCAGTACATGTCGTGGAAATGATGTGTTTCGTCTGGAAAATAAGGGTTTTTTTTTTTAATTTTTTTTTTTTTTTTTTTACCTTAAACCGCATAAACACATTGCATTAAACCAAATACAAAAAATAATGTTCTTTTTTGCAATGTCATATGGACCCCTTTAAATGCGTACCTCAAGTCTTTAGCGACCCAAAATGTCATTGACTACCCTCTCCCCTCATTAATTTGTTAATAATAATGTTTGACACACAATGATGATGTGATTTTTCACTTTTATATATACTGCATGCATAAAACAATATCACCAGCAAAAACTGAACTGGCTTGAATGGCTTTACTGCAGAGCAATTATTATGCAATTACATATAAGTGTTACTATCATTTGATGGTGAATGTTGTGAACAATGAATAGCATCAAAATGTTGTTTCTGAAGATGTTGAAAATGATAGTTTTGAGGCTATGGTTGAGATCATGAATATGAGACAGATGCTGATTGTACTGTGGAAGTACACTATGATGATGACAGTGATGAAATCATATATTCAAAATTGAACCCTTCCAAGTTAAAAAAAAGTAAGAAAATATGCTTTATTTTATTATTATGTAATTGTTATTTACTCTATCGCAGCATCCATCCATGTTAGATGTATAGGCCTGGGTCACTAAAGACCCTAATATGTAATGATTTGTAAAATATTCATGCATTTAAGAGTTAAACTTTGTGAAACAACTTTGCTGAAGCATTATCTGTTTTCTTGCAATTTAAAGTCTTAAAATGTCTTAATTTTTACAATATTAAGCCTTAAAGGTCAAATAGTCAACAATTTAATTGATGGGCTCTTAACTACAACAATACACATTAGTATGTTATCTTGGCCATACTGATCTCTTGAGAGAAAGCCATTTCATATATATATATATATATATATATATATATATATATATATATATATATATATATATATATATATATATATATATATATACAGTCAGGGTTGTGCAACTCATGACCTTGCTAGTGTCACATGCCTCCTTGCAATATGCCCCAATAACAAATACAACCTACGCTCTCATTTTTTTTCACACAGCACACATGTATTTTGATCATGCAACCTAATCAAATACACAAATTACAGTAAATTACACTAGTTGATATACATTCCTTTAGCTAAACCAAAAACAATCAAACCCTGCACTATTTAAAAACGTGATGTTGTGATGTTCAGGTTGAACTACCAAGTGTTTTGTGTGTGCATGCATAGCACACTTACATGTATGATTTTTTTTGTTTTGTTTTTCTTTGCTATTCAATTAGTTTTTATAGATGGTTTCTTCCTAGGGCAAAAACTGCAGCTTACAAAGCATGGAGCAGTTGCTGTTGAAAGTCTAAAATCAATGTTAGTAATTATGCCTGTGTTCTGCCAGAAATAAACCTACATATTCTTTTTAGATTGTCGTCATCTGCCTTCCACTATAAATATTTGCAACACAGAATATAAAACTTCATTCTCACTTTCTATCAAAAGCCAAATTGCTACATTATTTTGGGTCTGCCTACTTTCAATACAAGTATTGTACTGAAAGTAGCTGAAAATAAGCTGTATTTTAAGGGGTATTTTTTTCACACAAAGCATCCCTTATGGAATATAGAATATGTATATAATTTTCAGATATGTGCATTTTTTTTTTTTTTTTTTTTTTAGATGAAGATATAAGATTATATACAATCCCCACGGTGAAATTTGTATATACATATGTATATATATATATATATATATATATATATATATATATATATATATATATATATATATATATATATATATATATACATATGTTAATAATATCTGTATGATTATTTTTGTTTATATGATATTTATTTATTTATATACTTATGCAAGATTGCTCAGTCAAATTTTACAAAGCTTCAAAATTGTCATGCTGCAAACTTGACATGCTGCTGCCTTGCTGAAACACTTTAATATGAATCCTTTAAAGTTGTTTTGTCAGGTAATGCAATACTTTAAACTGCAGCTTTCATATCTTTTCATTTTAGGATTCCATTAAGCGAACGCAGTAAAATATGAATGGAATAGGTCAATTTAACATTTAACAAATTCAGGCAGTGCAAATTTATTAGAAAGCTGAATCATTTGAAAGTAGAAATTAACTTAATATGATTCACGAACAACATTTAATCCAGCAGCATCAATAGCTGGAGGGAAATGAATGGCCGCCGGGACCTGACGATGCCCCCTACATTCAGTAAGTCTGCTGTGCATTATGTATGGGATCTTTGGGATGGAGCCATTATGGCAATCAGAGAATCAGAACATCAATCTCAGGTGAGCCACAGGGAGTAAATGAACTGTAAAGAGGAGGAGGAAGAGAGCAAGAGAGAGAGAGAGAGAACCTGAGGGAGAAAGTAAACCTCAGTTTATCATTTTAACTTCCAGTAGTTGCACAGAGCTCTGTCTGTATAATTACCCCCAAAGAGATAAGCTATTTATCAGCAACTCCATCTATCTATTACTCACTCCCTTTCTATCTTTTGTCTTCATCAAGATATTCATCGCTAAAACCCTTGGGGTGCACAAATCTGGGACCTGAATCAAACCAGAAAACGTGTTTGTTATTTATCAAAGCCACCATGTAATTTCCTGGAGCAATTTTCTGTTCTGAGCTTGATGTCACTTTTGACCTAATACAGTGCATAGTAATTGAGAAAAGACTCAGCCGGTAAATATTATGATTGACTGAGTTGGGAGCCTTGTATCTTCTCCATTACTCTAGTTTATCCAAAGGGGGTGCATTGAAGAGGCCTCCCACAACGGATGACACTAATTAATCTCACAATTGCACACTTCCTCATCAGGCCACAGTTTTAGTTCTGCCTTAATTTCATGCATCAAGATGCTCAGGCTGGTGGAGACAAATAGAATTTCTCTCCCTGATAGCACTCGTCATGTGTTTCAGACAGTAAAGACCATGTTTAAGCATGTTTCAACAACAGATAAGTGAGACTCCTCACTCTCTGTGGAATGAGATGTTGAGTAAGCAAATAGTCTGGTTTTATTTAGATGTTGGTAGTGAAATCTATGTTAAGCAGAAGTTTAGAAGCAGTCCGCAAGAAAGAGAGAGAGAGAGAGAGAGAGAGAGAGATTACAGTTAGGAACATGCTGGAAGCAAGACCTCAGGCACGGTGAGAAACATGAGGTTGGGATTTTTGGAAACATGTTATATTTATGTAATGTTCTACACTGTTTTATTTAATTTATACTATAAAGGTTGCAGCTGTGATTGACAACTTTATTGTTTCTGCATGGCGATCACCTTACAGTTATTATGGGATGGCATTTTGGTGATACACAAAACACCATCCGAATAACAAACTACACTGAAATGATGCAGAAAACATGAAATATTTTATCCAAAGCAGCTTGCATTGCATTCAAGTAAACATTTTATCTGTTCATGCAGTCTCTGGGAAGCAAACCATGACTTTGGTATTTGTGTAATACAAACAAACAAATAACATTATGATAATTATAAAAGTTATAAAATTATATGATCATTCAAAGTCTTTATTTTCATGTCTTATTTTATTTCCTGTACACTACCAATCCAAAGATTCCAGTTTTCACAAAAAGTAAGCAGCACAATTGTTTTCAACACTGATAATAATAAGAATTGTTTCTTGAGCAGCATATTTTTGACTGATTTATAAAAAAAATCACACAAAAACTAGAAAAATCTCCTCAAAAAACACATCTTCCCCCACACAAAAACACAAAAAATTAAAAAATATACACAAAAACTAAAAAAAATTCAAAAAAATAATTTTGATTTTTTATACCCTATATTTAATCAAAGCAAAAGAGCATAAGAGACCTCTTTCAAAAACATTAAACAAAAAATATTACCGACCAAACTTTTAAATTGCAAAATATATACAGCAAAATGACATGCATTGACTTTTAAATAATAAAATAATACTGTATATGAGTAAGGTAATTTTTTTTTTTTTTTTTTTTTTACCAGTTATTTATATATTAAGCAATTCAAATGCAATTAATACCAGGGATGCTCTAGGGCAGTGGTTCTCAAACTTTTTATACCAAGTATCACCTTATTATATTTGACTCTCTAAGTACCACCATACTGACCAGCATTAAATACAGTAGCGTGGTAGGCCTAACTATTCAACTACAGCTCTGCATAGTTAAAAAACGAGGCAGTTTTATTCTTAATAAGAATATTTATTGTTGTCAGCCACTTTAACATTGTAAATACATAGTTTAAACATTAACATTAACACTGCACTCTGCTTACAAACAGGTAAAAAAAAAAAAAAAAAAAAAAATCTTAACGACTAAATTAAAATATATTGTATCTAAAAGAAAAAAAAACTTTACTCAAATAAAGAATAAGTTCAAATGTATTGTGTTTTAACATTAATTTATAATTAATTTAGTGATTCCTCTGTGTACCACTAGAGAGGGCCTGAGTGCCGCACTTTGAGAACCACTGCTCTAGTGATATATTAGAAAGGTGCATGCTTGTCATGTCATTTAGATGTCAAAATCTATGGAATTATTTTAAAATACAAAATAAATCACTGCGACTTCTCAAACAACAGCATAGTACCAAGTAAAAATAATGTCAGGATATTGTTATTGAATCTCGTGGTTTTAGAATAATACACAGACTTTCTTTACTGTCTGCATATCAGCTGAGACCATGTGGCAATGCACTGTAATCATGCAAAACAAAGCATAAAAGTAACACCATTCTTGTGCTATGTTGAAAATGGACAACTAAAGGCCTTTAATAGTTTTCTCCAAGAAATCGAATAAAGTAATACTCTCTTTATGATGCCATGCGAGTGGGAGCTTCCATCTGAAGATTCAAACAGATAGGAAGATCTGGATGAAAGACCATTTGCTCTTTGGTACCTTCACCCATCCTTCCCCCGTGGGCACATGGTCCAGCTAACTAAAAGTTGTTACACCCACATAAAACATTTACTATATCTTCAGGATTCATGATTGTAAACTTTTCATGTTTGGTGTCATTTTAAAGGTCTCTGTGCGATTGGTAAAATGGTCTCAATTTCATAGTAGTCATTTATATTATGAGAAAGATTGAAAACTTTTGTAGAATTGTGTTCTGCTGAGGAGGGGGTGTGTCCCCCTTTAGGGGTCTTTGAGAATGTTTATCTCCAGCCAGGTGTGACCCTGATGTGATCACGGGAACCTAAAGAACCAAAAAGGACTTTTATGTTTTTACAACTGATTTGAAGATTTCTTTGTTGTCTGGTCTGAGTATTTAAGGAAAGTGACAAAACACTACTGGGCGATTCTGTAGCCAGAAAGCCCGTAGTATGGAGTGTATTTCATATGCTCCATAGTATGTATCTTCCTGAAGTTAGGTATACTATTATTTATTCAAAAAATGTAATTGTGTTAAACACATTGTGCCTACAGAGCACACTGTATAGTTGTTTGTGCTACTACATGTACACATTGGCTAGTTAAGTTTAATCTCTAAAACACCTGAGTGCTTTGCTATGCATTTTAGACCATGTGTCTTAAATTAGGATAACTGTTACATGTGTGGCTATGTTAAATTTGTGTGCCTCCTGCATGGATCACTTGGCCATTCCCAATATGGCTACAGTGTCTTTGTGCAGAAGCAAAGTTGCAACACAACTACAATGTGATTTTCAATTACACTATCCTTTCTAAATTTGCTTCTAATTATTTTCATTATGTAATTAGCATGATACAATTTTACCTGAATGATAATAAATTGTTATATTTGATTTATTCTGCATTATTATTAATTCATTATTAATAGTAGATTAAAGCGAAGGTATTACCTCAAATCTGTGTTCAGGATTGTTCATACGAAAGGTTTAATAGATGGAGCATGGGGCACATAAATTGAGTCCATTTCGATTTCTGACTATTACTGTCTTAAATAAGTTGCAGTTTTCGTATATATATAAAAACTATGCTTTTTGTTATGAGTAAGCAGAGCGCGACTGACTTAAAGGTAGATATTTACCCTGCATCCAATGTTTAAGATCAGAACTGACGAGTTTGTGTCCGGGAAGAGCATTCAGTCGGCCAAAATGTTTCTTCTAAAGCGATACCGGGTCTGCAGTGAACAAATAATTGAAAGTATGGGATTTCCAGAATACTCAAATATCTAAATTAATAAACAATCGATATCTGTGATCAGTTTATTGATAGAAATATTGCCCAAATTAAATGATCACGTGAAATTGGAGTCAGATTGAACACGAAGCTAGACTAAAATTCTAACTAAATCCTGATAAATTCAGAAGCGCAAATAAAAGACAGAATACGCATTAAACCTTTGACCAGGCCGCTGGATTCCGCTTTTTGGGCCGGCGGGTAGATCCTTCCAGTCATTATACTCACCCTCATGTCAATGCAAAGCTGTATTGATTTATTTCTTCTGTTGAACACAAAAGAAATTATTCTGAAGAATGTCGGTAACTAAACAGTTGAGGGTAGCCACTGACTTTCATAGTATTTATTCTTTTTTTTTTCATACTATGGATGTTAATGGCTACCATCAAATTTTTGGGTGCCTGCATTCTTCAAAATGTCTTCTTTTATGTTTAACACAATAAAAGAAACTCATACAGGCAATAAGCTTGGTGAACTATAACTTTAATTGCAAAAATTCAAAAATCTAGTTGAATTATGCCTTTAAGTTTGTTTTCCTCATTTAAAATTTATTCAAATGCCTGTTTCACACCACAAGCGTCACCTTCATGTCAGAGTAACTGCAGTGTCACTGCAACTGCAAACTCACTAGATTATTCAAACTGGAAGTGTTTGTACAGCGTCACAGCAGTAGCTTCATATTTCCAAAGCCACTAGAAGGCAAGCTTGCAACCTTTAGCCAAAAAAGCATAACGGTTAATGCTAACACTTCCACTTTGGCAGTATGTAAGAAAGGAAACCAGAATACGTTTTTTTTTTTTGAATGGATGTCAGTGGAGGAGAGGCTTCACAACACTGTTTAGAGGAAACAACTCATCATTTGATGAACAATAGTTTTGGATTTAACTATTTTAGAGTTTAAACCGAGAAAAAAAAACAGTTTTATAAGAGAAGTCACTGACTTTTTGCGACAGGTGGGACACAGCTTACGGCACTTCTCATTCATTCCTATGGTATCTGTAAACGGTGATTTAGTGTCGCACAATTCTGACTGAAATTAAATGACGTCTAGGCTGTAATGTGATTGGTTATTAAGGCACACGTGATCCAAGTTGACCATTATGCTTTTTTCAATAGTAAGTAATACAGACCCTCTCATCTCCCAATATTAAGACAATCTCTATATTTCTTTACAAAGACTACTATAAATTTGTTTTTAGAAGTTGGTCAGTTATAGAATATATTACAATGACAGCAACATAAACAAATGTAATTGTGCATGCATGCTTTTGTGGCCCAAACTTAACTTCCGGTAGACTTCCGCAAAGAATCAAAAGAGTCCCTCTATAGTATATTATTTCTGATAACAAGCAAAATAAATAAGTAAATTACATTAGCTAGTAAGTTAAAAGTATGTCTTGCCTGGCTGCCAAGCCTCTCTTTGCACAGCAGTGATCCATAAATAGAGGTTTCCCCGGTAACGGTGGCTGTACACAAAGCAGTGCTGTGCTCACAAACGCTGCTTTAACAGGCATTACAGACAAGATGAAATGAAAAGGACATCGAAAATTTTCTGAAGACAGTCAGAGATATCGTGATATAACAGCCTCACCCCTCACCCCCACCCCATGTTTATTCAACTAAGTCTAAGCCTTTTGGAAAATATTGGTGATGGTCAGTTTTGATATTGTGGCGGGTCGCCAAAGATAAATCAATGTGTGGGAAACACTGGGTTACATCCCACAGCAACAACCTGAGCCCAACTTCAGTCTACTCATCACCTTAACTTTAACTGCGTTTGTAGTTTGCGCCATATTATTAGCCACTAGCCAGACCGAACATACACAGACCGGAAGTTAACTTAGGGCCATGTGGGTGCGTCTGATGAAAGTCTTGAATGTATGTAACATAGGGAATTGCATGTTAACACGGGGATTAGCGTGTAAATGGTAAACAACCAAAAACAGCTATTGAAGCTAATAGGCATTTCAGTCTTGGAAACAGAATGTGCTGTTTATATTTATTTATTTGTTATTTATATTGCATGCTACCCAAACTGAATAACTAAAAAGTTTAAATTGGTATCTTTTCTACATATTTGTGATTCTTCATTTTCTTTTCTGACACACTAATTATTTTAAAAACACTGTAGACATGATTATTCTGTGAATTTGAAGTGCCATTTGTATAAAATCATGTTTATTGTGTTCATCAAAAGTGTGATGTCACTTTATTTGAGCGTGAGTGTGAGCGGCGCAGCGCAGTGCAGCGCAGTAAAAATAGACTTCGTTGCTCCTGCTTGACGCTTGCACTGCTCTTGCTCCCGGTGTGCACACCGAAAAAAATATATATATATATATGCATTGCTCATGTGCAGCTCGCTTGCAGTGGGAAACAGGCAAACAGTTCTCCATATTTATGACATAAATATCAAGCGCATTGAAATACCACAGAATGCAGGACCATTTTCAGCATCAATGATGGCAACCATTTGTGACTGTAACTGACTTAACTGTGTTTGAGGCAGTCGATCCACCTGTACTGCACTCAGCAAGTCTTTCATAGACATTCTGAATAATAAATCCATAACATAAACTCCCCTTTTTTGCTTTTCATTCCTGTTACATGCAAACCCCATACTTCCCACTTTTTTTTCAATCTCCATTTAGCATACTGCTTTTCATTCCTGTTACATGCAAACCTGTTTTTATTTATCAGGCTAATTTGAATGCCAAATCTGTGATTATACATCATCAGCAGTTATGAAAGGACAATAATTTGCAAGGCTAAGAAGTGGGTAATTACCAAGGCAGTCACAGGATTGTTCTAAATTAACTCTTGTCTGCAGAGGTTCATATGCTGAATTAAGCATTTTGCAAAATTCTAGTGGGATGACGAGATTGCTTACCTTGACAAATAGATGTTGGGAATTGTGCACCGTGTTCTCTCCCAGTGTGCAATTATGGCAAAAAAAATAAATAAAAAAATAAAATAATACAAAGTATTACCCTTCATTGCTCCTGTTGTGACAAAGGCGATATGGCAATCTGGATCAAAATGTGCTTAAATTTTGTTTTGTATAAATCTGTCTTTGTGTTAGATTCTGGATGAAAGCTGTACAAATGTACTGTATTTGTTTTAATTACAGTACATACTTCAATTATTGTTTCATGTTTTGTCTAGAGAAATAGAGATAGGAAGAGAGAAGCAGAAATTACACCTTTATTCAATTAGGCCTTATCATCAAATAGCAGGACCGACAGAAATGGAAAATGAATATGTACAATTAAAACACTGTGCCCACAAACACAGTGGAAGAGTAATTTATCATTCTTTGTACATGAATGTGTCCACATGGCACGTATGCTTGGTCTCCTCAGATAAGTTCTCATTCCAAAAGCTTGTCTTGGTACAACTGAATGGCAAAGGCATATGAAATGTTCCATAGATAAAGCCACTCTTGAAGCCTGTGGGGAAAGCAAATAGGTTACTTTTTGTTTTATTTTGTATTAGTTTATTTATACATGATGCCTGTTGGTTTTTTCAACCTTTGGAGTCACAAACTATATTGGCAGGAACAACAACTGGGGAATTCTGTCCACTGTCTGCGGTGAGATATGAGGACTATTGTGATATTTAGTAGGACCTTTTGGCCACATTAATGCTACAGTAAGCTTGCATTCCTTGAAGACACCAATGTCCTTGAAGACCATGCAGAACTCACTTGACAGTCTGTTCTGTTACAACCAAACTCCTGTGTCTTTAACAGAACAACCAGACTATCTGTCTCCTTCCACAGAAAATTTAATAACAATTTCATCCACTTTGTCTCTGTCTTGAGGGACAGGAAATTTAATTCCCGAAAAGCCATTCCGGATTATGATTCCTAAGTCATTACAAGGATCTTCTCCAAATGGCAGTGAATAATAATGTGAAGGAAAGCTGTATATAAAATGCTTCAGTAAACTTTGAGAAATATCAACAAGAAAGTGACCTTTCTGTTCTCTTTACAGGAAAAGAGGGGAACTTGCCAATTCAGTAACATCTGTTTTGATCCTTTAGTTTGGTTAAATGTAAGTACAGTACAGTTGTAAGAACAGTACTGAGTATAATCTGCTTACACTGACCCTATTTTGAGGATTACATTTCATTTCCCAGCCCAAGATGACTCTGTTTGTTGTGGAATTGTGTGTGAAGCTCAAAGTTCTCTGGTTCATGCAGAAATGTTTCACCCACAAATTTAAATGAGATCCAGGCATTGAATAGGGCAAATAATAACTTGAATAAAGTCTTTAAACAAACTCAATGAAAGGAACTCTCAAAGACGAGAATCAAATATCATTCCAAAATGTCAGGTGATGTTTATCTCTAGGGAAGAATGATCAAGAAACATATAACATTAATAATGCATCCTGACCTGAGCAGAACACAGTGCGGTCTGAGTTATTTTCTGTAGTTGGTATTTAATGTCCTGAATAGGCTGTGTTTGTGCTTTGTCATGTGGCATTTCACAAATGCTAAATGCATGGTGATTACGTGGATCTCTAATCCACACGTAGGTACTATTAATGTAATGACAGATAGAGTTGGTTATTGAGGACTTTATTGCACATTAAACTTCACATATGTCACAGTTACAAAGGCTTGAGCAACAGCAGCCCCTGGAGGCTAACTGCTTGGAAAAGTCTCAAGCTCCCACTTCCACTCCGTCAGTCTCCTTTGTCTTTCTCATTATCCCCCATTCAACCACCAAAACAGCAAAACGGATCAGTTGATGTGAGGTTAAGTACTGCTCTGACAATTGTTTGACAGAGTAACGATAACTTACTACATTTAACTCCAAGCTTCAAGACAAGAAAAGGAGAGTTCAATGAGACTAAGCTGTTACCATGGAATTTATCCCATCTCTCTTATATACTTGTACAATAGCTTCCCATTCACTTTCAGAAAAAAAGTTCCAACGTGCATAATTGCTGGTCTCAGATATCACACAGTCCACGCTAGGCTTAATTTGATTGACAAGTCCACGTAGGATGAAACAGCATAATTTCTTCAAAGCTCTAGTACAACATAGGTGTGAAAGATTATGATCCAATCAGTATTTTGTTGTCAAGTGGTGGCTTGGAGTCGATAGTGTTCCCCCAGTGGTTCGCTGTGGAATGCATGTGAGGTTGTGGTGGGTAGTTGTTATTGAAAGTGACTACCCAATACAGTGACTTGTCTCTTCCACTCATTCAATATTTCTGCAGTGTTCATCTTTGTGCTGTCCCCCGTGGGGGGTGGGGGGAGATACTCCTCTGTCCTCTGTCACTCTCACTTTTCCTTCATGTTTCCCACCATCCATTATTACAGGAGATGCAACCTGTTACTTACACACACAAACACCCCCCCACACACACACTCATACTTGCAGTTTGCAACAAGTTGACAGGGTGTGAGCTCATTGAGATGCACACTGTGACAAGGGCAACCCAGTAACTCTCTAGCGTCTCAGTGGAAGTAAATATATCTCCAAAGACACGGCTAAGGGTCCTGGCACAGTCTTTCTATGCAGCAGCTGAGGAGAGCAGATGAAAGTGTTGACTCTCATATTTTGCATAGATTCAGTCATTTAACTTTTTTCCAAATTTGTCCACTGACTCGATATTAAAGACCCAGTAGAGATAACACTTCAGCTCTCGTGGTGCCAAAGAGCAGTTTGCTAAAAGCCTGGAGGTAGATGGGATGTGAAAGGACTCATTAGACCAGTGAGACAGATAGGGTTTGATGTGCTTTGCCTTTGATGGCAAAGCCCTCCTGATGTCCAAAATACCCCATAGCCAGCTGCCTGGTACACCTCTGGAAAACTCTCTACCTAACAATGCGTCTCAAGCAAAAACATGTCAGCCATCAAATTGGTTGGCAGTAATGTGAACTCTAGGGTGGCTTTTATTGCTCATGATTTTCACATTTTCCGTTAGAATATCTGATCTCACAATCGCTAGCTGTCCATCCAAGCACCAGTGCGAGTGACAATTCGTGCTCATTTTGGGATTCAGACTGCCCGTTGGAGCATGAAATGAGCTCATTTCGGTCAGAGAAGAACCAAATGATGAGAGCTGAAATTATGTCACACCCCATCGTTATCATTTATTCTTTCAGCAAAGAGGAAACTGCACCATTCTTCTTCCAGTGCACTGACTGTTTGCTGAGAAACTGTGCCTATCCATTTCTGCTAAACAATCTGAGGTGTTATTCCTGCTGTGATCAGAAGGATGGAAGGGATAAAGAGAGAACAAAAAGACAGAGCTTCTGTATGGAAAATAGATTGTGGAGAAGACGTTCAGGCTCACCATCAGCGATGTACTTCAAAAACAATTGCATATTTAAAGATTAAAGAGTTTTTTCTAACATGCTCACCAGCTTTGTACCACTTTAAAAATCTTCTATGCATTCAGGGTTGGATTTCGGATTCAGCCAGTGGGGGAAGTGGCCGGGGGCCTCACACTATAAAGGTTCTCCAAAGCCTTTTCTGGCAGAGAGTTTTGGAGTTTGTGCATAGTGTGTGCTGTCCACTAGAACATCTACAGTAGGGCCCCTAATAGTATATAGCACATGATGACCATTTGTGCCCCCAGGTTCCCTACTGCCGACATTCTCTTTAAAAAAAAAAAGCTACAGAAGCTGTCCCTAGGGTGGTACCTTTTAAAAAGGTACACCTTTGTACCATATGTACCTATAATAATTGCATATTATTATTTTAAAAGCACAAATCAAATCAATACCGCTAATGTACATATTAGTCCTTAAATATTACCGCCCCAGTGGCAGATTTTCTGAAAGTAAAAAACAATGTACAAACCATTTGGGCCTCAGCCCCTCAGCATGCAGCACTGGATAGGGCCCTAAACTATTTTAAATTAATGTTAGCTACCAAAACATGGATTTCCTATTTCTTGGAGGAAAAGATGTCTGCCACTATTGGTGGCAGGGCTTGGGGGCCTGCAAAGACGCGCCCAGGAGCCATGATCTGGCTGAATTTATATTACTATATAAGCTATTCATTGTGTCAGTCAAGATTTACTGGCGCATAGAGGCTATACTACTACGACTAGTTAAGAGCAGAGATAAAAAAAAAAAAAAAAAAATTATATGCTGAGTCTGAACCAAAGCTCTCCGTTGAAGGCACCATCAGGTCTGTTTATTATTATTATTATTATTATTATTATTATTATTATTATTATTATTATTATTATTATTTGTCCTCCCTGAAAGTCCCTGTCCACTAAAGTTTCATGCTTAGTGTCTGTTGAGGTGATATTTTAAGACAGTCCAGGGTGTCATTGAGGGGAAAAATAAATCATAAGTGGCCATATGAAGCCCACAGAGTAAAGTGAGGCACTGCTCTGAGGGAACAGTTGCACTTGAATCATAAGTTAATGAGCGGAGAGTATTACTTAGTTTCACTCAATTTAGAAAGAATTTGTTTTGACATGATTGTCACTTAGAGTAAATCTTGACAAGAATGCCTTATCTTAACTCATCAATGAATTCTGAAAGCATTAATAATGCAGAAAAAAATGAATTCATAAAGGCTCTCACTTGTTATGACAGCCTTTCAAGCTCCAGTGTCATAAGATAATTACATACTTAGTCGTAGGCACATGTTATTATTATTATTTTTTTTATTTATTTATAAATTATCTTATGACACTTCCCCAGCACTAGATTTCAATTGGTTTTGCATTAAAACACACATTTTACATTGGACATCAGGTGGCGACCCAACACAGTGCAAAAAATCTGCAATATAAATACAGTCTATGTGTGTAAACTCATTTTATTTTCCAATTGTTTTGTGCTGATATAGCATACAGAAATATTAATTTACTTTAGGTAAAAAAAAACACGTTTTATTTCTTTCTAAAATTAGAGCGTTGCTTCTTCTGCTTCTGTGCTTTTACCAGCAGTAGGTGCACTGTTCATATTTGGTGTGAAGTAGTCTTAAAATGTCCCACTCAATACTGTACATGTCCAGCTCAGAATTTGTTCAGCATGGACCTCACCTCATAGCATCCATGCATCATACATCTACTAATAAATGCTGCATATTACCACAATGCCCATGGGGGAACTATTCATATCTATAGAGAGAATCACCTGACAGAATAAAAGACAAATTGTGCTATATTGACTCCCTGCCCATATAGATTTCAAGCCATGATTTGATTTTGAGGGGCTGAGATGTGATGTAAGTACCCTGTATGAGCTCACTTACAAATGACCGAAATGGTTGAATGACAGATTAAATCACTTTCAAATTTGTGAGGGTATAAGCTCGTCTCATTTGATTTTGATATTTTGATATTAAAAGGTTTGCAACACTGGTTTCAGCATACTGGTTCCTTGTGGTTAGTTATAACAGTTTTTATAGGCCACACCTGGTTATCTTGTGAGAGCTCTCCAAGGACACCCATGAAAGGTTTATCAAAATCCCAAAGATCAAGTCAAGAGCCTTATTCAGATAGGACTAATTTTCCTAAAGGATGTGTTGTGTTTGACATATACTTTGACAACCCAATTTTTTATTCCTGTTGTTTTTTTGTTGTTTATTTTCTCCATCCAAATGTGCCAATCCTGTTTTTTTTTTTTTTTTTTTTTTTTTTTTTCTTACACAACCTAACACAATTCCAGACCAAAATACCTGCAAACTTAGTGGTCCTCTGAGAAATCTAATCCTGTCCTAATGAATGACTTCCCATGTTAATATTCACATCAGGTTTGATAGTATCACAGGTTCCAAAAAAACAAATAAATAAAATTAAATTAAATTAAAAAATTAAGCAGCACATCTGTTTTCATCATTGATAATAAATCAGCATATTAGAATGTGACACTGAAGAGTGGAGTAATGATACTAAATATTCAGCTTTGCATCACAGAAACAAATTATATCTTAAAGTATATTAAAATAGAAAACCATTGTTTTAAATTTTAATATTTCAAAAAAATAATGTGTGTGTGTGTGTGTGTGTGTGTGTGTGTGTGTGTGTGTGTGTGTGTGTGTGTGTGTGTGTGTGTGTGTGTGTGTTATCAAATAAATGCAGTCTTGATGAGCATATTCTCCTGAGACCCAGCCCATTGATTTATGTCCACTGTAGTGGACATTTGAGTTTCATCCCTCTCCTTGGAATCTTTTGTGCAAGTCTCTTAATTCCTGCTGTACTGTACAGAGGACATCCTGGGCTTTTCAGTGATATGTTATTTGATTGGCTGGGAGGCCGGGAACCCCCTCAATCTTTCAATCCAAAATGGACGGCATAGGAACAAGCACATTTTATGGAAAGATAAAAGGTGAGTAAAATATTGTTTGTCTATGGTTTTGTTACTATGATAATCATATATTTTCTTGTTCATTAAGGTGTTAGGAATCATATATTTAGTTCTGATAGCAAATACATTATGTATCTTTTGAAAAATTTGCCATTTTATGAATGTCAATTATAGTGGACATCAGGACTATCTTCATGTAAATAATGACTCCACATTGTTATAGGAAACAGAACTGAAGCAGAAAGAATTCTTTACAAAATAGTCGAGGGAGATTCAGATTTAGAGTTGTCAGATGACGAGAGAGAGATGAGGATGAGTTTCAACCAGTGATAGAAGACAGTGATGAAGAAGAGGAAGATGATGCAGAAGGCTCAGTTGAAGGGACAGATGCAGACACAGACACAGATACAGACAGGGATGAGCAGGAAACTCGACGCACTCTGTGGGCTAGGAGTAATATGTATGTTTTATGCAGTTCCACAATTTTAAATTCAGCTGCATTGAGTATTTAAACTGTTATTATTTATTATTTATCATTTATTATTCTTTTTTTCCTTCATATCAGATTTGCACCTGTGTTACCTGGGCTTCCTGTGTGTCAAGATGACCCTACAACATGTGCAGACTGGAGTCCAATTGAATATTTTTCACAGTACATTGACAACAAAGTCTTTGAAGATTTGGCAACATACACAAATCAAAGAGAGCTGCAAGGCAAAGGAGTGTGTATGAACACTACGCCTCAAGAAATAAAAATCTTCTTTGGCATTTCAGTCCAGATGGCCTGCCTTGGCTATCTCAGAATTAAAATGTTTTGGGCCAAAAAAAACTAAAGTGCCAGTCATAAGTAGCAAAATGTCTAGGGATAGATTCTTCAGGATAAGACCTGGCTGTAACAGAGGAAACAAAGAAGGCAGATATTCTTTGGAAAGTTAGGCCAATACTCGATCGTGTGGGGCAAGGCTTTCTCAGCCTTGCAAAACCAGAAAGGGTCTGCATTGATGAGCAAATCATCCCATTCACAGGCCGTTGTCCAGTCAGGCAATATGTTCCCGGCAAGCCAAACCCTACTGGCCTAAAGGTATTTGTCCTTGCATCCCCAAATGGTCTGATGCTTGATTTTGAAGTCTACCAAGGGAAGAATACCTTTACAGTCCAAAGGTTAGGAGTTGGAGGTGCAGCAGTTCTACGCATGGTTGAATCTGTTCCAACAGGAAGCCACATATTCTTCAACAGGTATTTCACAACCATAGATCTACTGGATGCATTGCTGGCAAAGGGCCTTCCTGCCACTGGAACTATAATGAAGAACCGTGTCCCCAAGCTGGGCCAGCTGCCAGAAGACAAACAGTTGAAAAAAGAGGGGAGAGGAACATCAGTGTCAGTCGCCAGAAAGAGTCCTGAGCTGGCCATCACAAAATGGTTCGACAACAAACCAGTGCTCATGGCATACACTGTACATGGGAAAGACCCGGAAGACATCTGTACCAGATGGTCCAAGAAAGAAAAGCACATGGTCCAGGTTAAAAGACCAGCAGTAATTAAGCAGTATAATGACAACATGGGTGGCGTGGATCTTTGTGATCGCATGCTTAGCTTCTATCGTATGTCAAGCAGGACCAAGAAATGGACATCGTGTGTGATCAGTCACTTCTTTGATGTTGCCATCACAAACTCCTGGATACAATACAAGTCTGACAGCAAAGCTCTGCACAGATCATCCAAGAACACACATCAGTACCTGGACTTCAAATTAGTCCTAGCTGAAGAGCTGTTGGAGAGTCCGGAACTGGATAACAGCTGTGAAGAGAGTGAGGATGAGCATAAGCCACCATCTAAAATGAGGATCCCACAACCAGAGCCATCTGTGCGCAGACTAGGAGCCATGCACATGCCCGAGATGATGGATACCAACCATGCAGAAAGATGCAGAAAAAAGGGCTGCAAGAGCAATACGTACATGAGATGTACCAAATGCAAGATGTTCCTCTGCATTACCAAAAGAGAAATTGCTTCCAGGACTATCACCACTAACAAAGAACATACTAAGAACAAAATGAAAAGTGAAGGAAAAACTAGATTGGATTCAGTTTGACAGAAGGAAAAAAATCCCCAAAAAATCAGTTTCACATTAGTTCTATGTTCATTGTTCAAATAACACTAAAAGGATTCAAGGGGACCAATAAAAGGATACGGACATAACAAAGTGTTAAGCTTTAATAGTAAAGATATACTTGCAAAATGTAAGGAAAAAGATTCAAGAATGATAAATGTGTCTATTGTATAATCAAAATGTCTGTATTCTTGGATAAAAGTCAATTTACAGCCCAAAATGTATGTATTCTTAGTTAAAAAAAAACTTTATAATCTGGTAAAATTTGTATCTACCAAATGTGTTTGTTTTCATACTCAAATGATCCTGTTGTCCACTACAGTGGACATGCTGTAAAACAAAAATAAAAATAAAAATGTCTAAATTGTAGGATGTTTTTTTAACCCTAAACAGGTATGGAATCACAAAAAATATGATTAGGAAAAAAAAATATTTTCCTTGGTTCTCAGGACTTCTTAAAAAAAAAAAAAAAAAAAAAATTCTTACTGATCCCAAAATTCTGAATGGCACGCTTATAGATCGGGAAGGAGGCGGGAACCGGTGAACATTTAAACATAAAACTTTAATAAAATGGACGACTGCCACATAAATCCACAACAACATAAAATCCAGTCCTTGTCCTCTCTCCTCCTTCACTGTTGTCACTCCTCTTTTTATCCTTCCAGAGCTCCTCCGTGGGTCTTGAAACTGGTGAGTGGCACAGGTTTCACTCATTATCATTTCCTCCACTGGCCTCACTCCGCTCCCAAGGCTCTCAGCCCCGTCCCAATCGTCAAAGCAGTGTACCTATTACAAGGTTTATCATACGGTGCCAGTATTAACTCATGTGAAGTTTTTTTTTTCTTTTTTTTTTTAAGTTGTCCAAATAGTTACATGAAATCATAGACATTGTGTGAGAATCTTAACATTGTTTAGAAAACAAGTCCTGTTGAATAGGGCTACAGGAGAGCAAGGGTAGTCATGCTGACCAGCAAGGCTGTGGTTTAACTTACCAGTCACAGGATCAATAAACATCAGCTAACCTCAAACCTGTCAAAATTCATCCATCATTCAACACAGAGATCCTTGACTCTGGACTTTGAGATCCACTTTCCTGCAGAGTTTATCTCCAATCCTAATCAAACACCAAACACACCTGAACAAGCTAATCAAGCTCTTGAGGACAGAGATTACCTTATTATTGGGAGATACAAGGGTCTGTAGTACTGTACTCACCTTTGGAGAAAGCATAATGGTCAACATGGATCACATGTGCCTTGATAACCAATCACATTACAGATTTGATGTCATTGAATTTTCATTTGAGTTGTGAGACAGTCAATAGCCGTTGTCTGTGACTTTACTAAATGTCTGTGACTTTACTAAGAAAAGTTTTTTTTTTTTTTTTTTTTTCGGCGTACACTCTAAAAATACTTAAATCCAAAACTATTGTTTAATCGCAAACAAGTGGAAGATTAGCCGACAGGCTGTCAATTAATTAAATGATAAGCTGTTTCATCACAACAGCTGTTTATTTAGCGTAGTGAAGCTTCTCCACCATTGACACCCATTTAAAACAAAAAGTGTTTCTGGTCTCCTTCCCTGCATACTGCCAAAGCGGAACCATTAGCATTAGCTATTTTGGGGTGGTTTTATTTTTTTTATTTAATTTTTTTATTTTTTGGCTTAAGGTTGCAGGCTTGCCTTCCAGTGGCTTTGTTTAGGATCACTAGAAAGGTACAGGCAGATGAGTTTGATCAAGGTTGGAGCTAAACTCTGCAGGAAAGTGGGTCTTGACGTCCAGGGAGGACCCCTGATGTAAAATATATTGTCTGTATTTAATTATATCTGGAAGGGAGAACTGTGCATTCTCATACTCAGACCCCACCATTGTGAACAGCAAGCCAAAGCTGCTGACCTTGAAAGATTAATGAGGTCCAAGAAAGAAAGACAGAAAAGAAAGAAAGAAAGAAAGAAAGAAAGAAAGAAAGAAAGAAAGAAAGAAAGAAAGAAAGAAAGAAAGAAAGACAGAAAGAAAGAAAGAAAGAAGATATGGACTTTTACAAAAGGCCTTTATAATGCCCAGAGTCTGCTTAACATAATTTTCTTCATGTATTTACAGATGCCAGTGCAGGTGACCTGAAAATAATAATCAAATATTTAACTATAAGTATCACATATTAAACTATCACAAATATCCTGTTGTACACACAATTAATATTTTTGTGATTTATCTGGATTATTTTTTTTTCTTTTCAGATACCTCTGTCTATTTTTTTTCCATGTCTGTCCAGCTATATCTACATTTCAGTCTTTTTCCCTAATAGCAAACTGCACAAATCAAGATTACATAACTAAAAATGCAACTTAAAGGTGTACGTCACCCAAAAATTATAAATAATCATTCATGTAATCCCTAATTTGGTATTATTATTATTATTATTATTATTATTATTATTATTATTATTATTAAACAGTTATTTTTGAATGATTTACCTGTTTAATAAATTTTCTTTTTTTTTCCTAGAATGGTAGTACATACTAATGACCAGTCAAGCTTTTAAAATGTCATAAGAAAACAAATAAACAAAAAACCTATTTAACTGCATTTGACTCATGCCATTACAGTCGTCTGAAGTGATATGGTTAGCATTCACTCTGGAATCAGATCGTTCATGCAACTTATTATGCAGTCCTCAAATCAACAGCCCATTCTCATAGAAAAAAAAAAATAATAATAATAATATATTATTAACAATATTAGCAAGAGATCCCAAGAACTACCGTCTAATAACCTGGCTGCCGACTATGTACAAGCTTCTTACAGCAGCTGTGTTCGAGAATGTATACGGCCACTTGCTGACAAACAAAATCCTCCCAGATGAACAAAAGGGCTGCAGGAAGGGAGCCAAAGGATGTAAAGATCAGCTCCTCATTAGCAAGTCTGAAAATGCCAAGAAACGCAAGAAGAACTTAAGCATGGCCTGGATTAACAACAGGAAGGCTTTCGATAATATCCCTCACTTATGGATCATGAAAGCTCTAAAGATCTATATCGATATATGGATGACCTCAAGATCTTTGGTAGAGATGAGAAGCAGCTCAGACAGGCAATGCACATCGTCAAGACTTTCAGTGATGACATCCGAATGGAGTCAGACCAGACAAATGTGCAACTGCTCTCTTCAAGAGAGGCGTACGAGTCAAAAGCCATAACATCCAGCTGAGCGGAGGCTCGTCCATCAAGATCCTTGAGCAGGACAAAGTGTACAAGTACCTGGGCATTTACGAAGGTGATGGTATTCAGCACGATGAGATGAAGAGTAACATTGCTGAGGAGTACTACCGCCGAGTCCACCTGGTACTTAGGAGCAAGCTCAATGCCAAAAACAGTGCTATCAACAGTTTAACAGTCCCTGTCCCCACATACAGCTTTGGCATGGAGGACTGGACAGTAGAGGAGATCAGGAAGATGGACAGGAAGACTAAGAAATTGCTAACGATGCACGGTATGCACCATCCGAAAGCAGATGCAAATCGATTATTCATCAAGAGATGCAACGGTAGCCGCGGACTTATTGAGCTTGAGTCCGCATACAACATCTCCATCATCAGCCTTAGCAAATACATTGACCTAGGTAGCGATAAGCTCATGAAGATGGTAAAGAAGCATTAAGCCACCAAAAACAAGTATTCCCTGCTGAAAACGGTGTATGTGATCCGCAAACACTGTGGTCTTCCCAGACAAGAGGATCATCCAGAGAGTGCTAAAACCGTGGGTGGAAAGTCGAGCGAGAGTTCTCTGGATGAAGGTAGAGTACTGAGAGAAAATATTCAATGAGATTGGATCAAGTGTGTGAAGGAGAAGGCTCTCCACGGCAAGTTCTTCAAATATCCGAATGAGCCATTTGTAGACAAGAAAGACCAGTCCAGCTTGGCTTCAAAGTTCCGGCCTGAAAGGAGAAACGGAGAGCCTGATCATCGCCGCCCAGGATCAAGCACTTAACCAGGTACCACCAACGCAAGATCCTCAACCTGCAGGTTAACAGTAGATGTAGAATGTGTGGAGTAACTGAGGAAACAGTCAGTCATATAATTTCTGGTTGCTCCACACTTTCTGGCACAGACTATAAGGAACGACATAACAAGGTTGCATGCTATATGCATTGGACATTTTGCAAAGGACTTGGTGTTGAAGTGCCCGACAAGTGGTATGAGAATATCTCACAACCAGTAGTAAACACCGACAGATGTACCATCATGTGGGACAAGGGTGTGTTTACCGACTTGACCATCAATGCAAACCGCCCGGACATCATTGTCCATAACAAGGACAAGATGTTTTTGGTTATTGACGCTGTGATACCAGAAAACCACAATGTAGTGGAGAAAGAGAATGACAAGCTCATCAAGTACAAGAGCCTGGGAATCGACATCAGCAGATCCTGGAACACAAGAACACAGATAGTGTCATTTCTTATAGTAGCCCTGGGATGCATTAAGAAAGGTTTCCACCAATATCTCGATCAGATCCCAGGAAAGCCATGTGTCTTTGAAGCTCAGAAGATTGTGCTTTGTGGGACCGCACACATCCTTTGCAAAGTAATCTCTTATAATGGAACTCACAAGGACTCTGGTTGAGTCCCGGTTGATAACCAAGGGAATCTCGAGATAAAAAAATAATAATTAGATAAATAAATACTACTACTACTACTAATAATAATAATAATAATAAAACATACTGTGGTGACATTTTTGCAAAATGATTTTAGAAAATCATATTTCATATCTAGGCTGCAGGTTGGTTATAAATAAAATCAAACAGTACTGGCTTGATTTAAAAGCTGCAAACAGAGTTGCATAAAATAATTTGAGCCACTGTTTATTATAAAGTGAAAAAAAATGACGTGACGTGGCATACAGCCAAATATGGTGACCCATACTCAGAATTCGTGATCTGCATTTAACACATCCAAAATGCACACACACAGCAGTAAACACACACACACACCATGAACACACACCCGGAGCAGTGGGCAGCCATTTATGCTGTGGTGCCCGGGGAGCAGCCTTGCTCAAGGGCACCTCAGTTGTGATATTGCCGGCCCGAGATTCGGAATCAAGCTGTTTGAGGTTTCTTCACAATTCTTCTGTATTCCACAGAGAAAATAATGCTATATAGGTTTGGAATGACATGAGGGTGAGTAATGACAGAATTTCAACTTTTGTGTGAAAACACAATTTAAAATCCAAGGATTTGTCTTCCCCATCCTGGACCATGAATGTTTGATTTACAGAATATTGATAAAATTGTAATAAATTAATATACATTATATTATATTTTCATGTACTGTATACAGACCCATTTATACATAGAAACAAATAGAGAAAGATATAGTGATTTGAAATTATGAAGATATCATGTTAGCAAAATTGAATAATTTTCAATTGTCATTGTGCAAAGTGAAATTATTAAAATATTTTTTTGCTATTAGGGTATTTTAGATGCATAGGGTATAGAAAATAATCACCTCCCTTTAAAATAGTCACATTTTGTTGCTTTGCAGCCTGAAATTAACACATTTTGATTTATTCAGCTCTATTTACTCAGTGTAACTTATAACATCCATGTGAAAGATATAACACCAAAATGTCAGTAAAATAATAATAATAATAATAATAATAATAATAATAATAATAAAATCTTCTGAGCTTCAAAGGCACTAATAATAATAATAATACATAAAAAAAAAAAAAAAAACTGAAATCACAGTCTGTTGGTTTATGTCTCTACTAACTTAACACATCTAGACTTTACAATATTTGCCCATTCATCTTTGAAGAACTGCTCAAGTTCAGTTCAATTTAATGGTGAGCGTTTGTGGACTGTAGTCTTCAAGTCATTCCGCAGATTTTTATTGGGGTTTCAGTCTGGGCTCTGAAAAGACCATGCAAGGACATTAACCCTTTTCTGCTTCAACTACTTTTGGGTCAGTTTTTCTGTGTGCTTTTGGTTATTGTCATGTTGGAAGGAAACCTTTTTCAAACTGACAACTTTCTGGAGGAGGCAACAGATTTCCCTCAAGAATTTCAAGAGATGGTATTTTGCCCCATCCATTTTTCCTTCTATCCTGACAAGTACTTCAGTCCCTGCTGCAGAGAAACATCCCCATAACAGGATATATCCACCCTCATGCTTTACTGTAGCCTAGGCATGCTGTTATTTGAGCTGTATTGGATTTCCGCCAGACATATTTTTTGGTGGAGTAACCAAATAATTCAACCTTGGTCTCATCTGCCTCAGAATGTTCAAGGTTCATTTTGGCAAAGCTCATTGGCGACTACAGACTGCATGTGGCCTTTCTTGAGGAGTGGCTTTTTTCTTGCAACCCTCCAATAAAAGCCAAATTTGTGGAGAATTTGTGATGTTGTCACATGCACACAATAGGGCCTTTCACACTGATTTTGCGTGAACTGTCCCAGTACCATTTAATAGGTTGCATTAGGTCGACAGCGATGTCACTTGTGCGTGGCTTTCAACAATGTTAACAAAGAAGAACAACGTTAACAACAGGAGTATGGAGGACGCTGTGATCGGAGCTGTGTTTTTGTTGCGTCTCGCGGGTTTCACAATAACGGACATGGAATGTCGACGTATTCGTAAAGCGATTGAAAGAACGGAAAGGAGGACTAAGACTCTCCAACGACAACTGGCAGTGTTACATTTTCTACAAGTGCCTGCACTTCAGCATCTGTATATTTCTCGCTGTTCATCATACTTGTGAAATATGTTGACACGATGTTTACAGTATGTTACATAGCATTTTAAATAATGGCGGGTAAGGGCGTTTAAGATTGTTTTAAGTTTGTACATAAATAAATTATTAATTCATCAACTCATTCATCACAAGACTTGTACCGGGAAAATGACTTCTTATCTGTGACGATTTTAGAGGACAATTACTCCTCGTCGCCCCCTGTCATTTCAAAGAATAGTACAATGGCAAACAAGACAAGTATAAAAGCCTCGTCTGTTTGGGAAGGTGCGCGCAGTCAGCGGAGGCTCGAGAAGCGGAGCCAGGTGAAAGTATATATCCCACTTCACTGACACGCTGCGAGGATAATAGGTTAGGCTGGCTTACTCCTCACTGAAAATGTTTTTAAAAAGGTCTTTCAAGACAGTTTTATTATACAATGAATTATAGGCCTATAATTAAAATGATTAACACTGCAATTATCAATAAAAAGCTTTATTTCAAGCACCGACTTATTTTTTTTTAAAAAAGCAACCTGTTTAACACAAAAGTTTCTTCTCTCTACATTTATTTATTTATTTATTTATTTATTTCCACTAGCCTATGTTCGGGCCACAAGAGAAATATTAAGGGATTACATTAACACTTTTAGCTATACAGGCTACCATTATCAGCAGATGATTATCAGCAATGATATGAAGATTTGTCTCTCGTCGTCTCTGAGAGAATATATAGTATCATATTTGATTATTTGATACAAGTAGCTTTTTGGCCATATCACAGTGAAGCTGTAATCATTACTACAAAGCATATTCAGAGTGTTTAGGCTTTGATGCTGGTGAAAAAGGAAAAGGACATAAATAGGGGGATTAATATGTAAAAGGAAGTAAAGAAAAATAAAAGAAAGGAAGTCACACAGGAACAGACTGTGTGATAGAAATGCCAAGGGACAAAAGAGAGAGCGGACAGGCTGGGGTTTGGCTGGAGGACATAATGTCCTCTATGATGTAAGCGAGGTGCAGTTGTAAGGGATCTGGCATCACTAGCAGGCACAGTTCCCTGGCGTAGCCTCACCGATGGCCAGCCATTCAGGATAAGGCACTGAGGAAATGCTACGCTGCTAGATGAGCAGTAAATTGACAATCTCGTTGCTCTCAGAAATGTCAGAGAGAACTTATTAGCCTGGCAGGCCGCCATCTTCTATAAATAGAAGCTGGCACATTTTCATAGGAGCATTATCATTTGCCAGCAGATGAGCTGGGGAGAAAGAAAGAAAGAGACACAGAATGAAACAGTAGATTTATTGCAAGAAATAAAACACTATTTGTTTTTTATCATTAAAGGAAAAGGCGTGGAAACTGAAATTAAAAACGAGCAAGATATCATATGGCCCCAAATTACTCAGTTCCGGTGAGATGCCTTTGTAAATCAGAAAGTCACGAAAAGGGCAACCATGAGACATATATGGCAACAAAAATAAGGTAATTTTGCATAACCATTAAAAGCCCATGATGTGTGTTTTTCTTTTATTATGCCTCATGCTGTAGTTAAGCAGCACTGAGACAGTAATGGAAGCCATAAGATAATGTCTGTCTGTGATAATGTGCAAATCCTATCATGTCAAATTCTGCTTTCACTCATAATCAGGATGATTTTCTAGCCATAAAATCTAAAGGACAACAGAGAACACAGATGTCATCTCTAATAGTTTTCTATCCAGATTAATGGTCTGTGAAATTTCCCACTGTGCAATACAAAGACTATATTCAAGTCAGGGTATCAAATATGTTTGGTACGGTTGTACAGTGCTACCCAAAGCACATCAACACAAACACCCATAGGTAATTTTATATTTTACTGACTTCACATTCCTTCCTCTTACTCAGTCAGTCAGCTTTTCACTCAATTTGTGTTGTGTGATTTGGCCATTATCATGCACCTTCCAGAGCATGACAGTGAAAGCGAATTTTTTTTTTTTTTCTAAAAATGCTACCTAAGGCCAAACCTTAGGAAATACTCTAATGGTCTGAATGGCAAAAATAGATATCTCTTGAAATTGTGTATACACCGACAGCTTTCAAGCTAAAGTAGTATGTAAGTAACCTCAAATAACCTCAAGAGAGTGATTCACAGCAGATATCCTAAGAATACTGCAAAGTTTTGTAAAGAGGAATGGTGTGCAGTTCCTCCTGACATTGTGTTAGACTGATCTGCAATTACAAGATATGTTTGGTGGATATTATATCTACCAATGGAGGATCAACATGTTATTAAATCCAAGGGTTTACTTTTTTCATCCTGCACCATGAACGTTTACACAGTGTGTTCGAGAAAGAATAATGGAAAATGGTAATTAAACATATTCTTGTAATTTAACCAGACTGTATTTGACTATTACTGTAAATATTAGATCAAATTTTATGACAATTTTTCATAGAAATCCTTTACATTTATTTTCCTGCTACCCCACCTGTACCTATCCAACAATAGAGCAGACACAGCCATTCATTTTCACTTATTTTACCTCTACAAATATAGTCTGCTATGCTGCTTTAGACTATTGCAAACTGGTATTAGTTATCATATAATTTTAATGTATTATAGTAATAATAAACACACGGGTTTGTAGTGCAAATACTTGTACCTTTTACTTGTACTGGAAAAAGTTTTTTTTTTTGTTTTTTACCCTTGGCGGCTGATGAATTGACTTGCACATTCAAAAATAAATAAATAAATAAATAATAATAATAATAAATGGTTGTCTTACTCCTGATATTTATATGGCCATAAAAAAAAAAATTATAGTGTAAGTAAGTGCAATATTTATAACAGTATTTCAGACCACTTACATAAATATAAATAACAGCTGTCAATCTATTTCACAATAATTTCTTAGCAAGAAGTTATTTAAATGCTCAGTTTTATAATCAAAACTCCTGTGGCCGTCATACATAAGACAATGCAATATAATGAATGTAACAAAGTTCGTAGATCGGGAAGAAGGAGGCAGGAACCGGCGAACATTTAAACAATTTTAATAAACAAACAGAAAACTGAAAATACTTTGACAGCCCCTCACGGATGACTGCCACGAACAAACAGAACCAAAATATCATAAAATAGTCCAGGCCTGGTCCTCTCTCATTCTTCACTGTCGTTACTCCTCCTTTTAACCTTTCAGAGCTCCTGCGTGGGACTCAAGACCAGTGAGTGGTGCAGGTGTTGCTCATTATCAGTAACTCCACTAGCCTCACGCCGTTCCCACGCCTCTCAGCACTGCCGCACTCGTCACAATGATGATTGGGAGATGAACAATTAAAAACTCTTGAATTAAAAGCCTGCTGAATAATATTTGGTAGTTACATCCGAACATGATTTTTCAATCAATCAATCAATCAATCAATCAATCAATCAATCAATCAATCAATCAATCAATCAATCAATCAATCAATCAGTCACTCAAGTATGGATAATAGTAAGCCTTAGTTGCTTCAGTTCAGTAAATGTTTTTCTTGAAATATTACTAACAATATAAAAATTACCTTGTACTACAACCTGAATGTGAACATTTTTTACAATTATACTAAAACGTTTCCACATGTGATCATAATGGATTTCACACATTTACACAATGAAAATGTTCCAAACCACGTTTCATGTGGTTCATGAGGTTCACATGTTTTTCACATATTTCACATAAATTTTAACATGTTATTACTTGTGAAGTCATGTGGTTTTTCTGTAAAGGGTATGTTGTGTACAACACATTTTTCAGCATATAGCACTAACTGAGGACTGAGAGGTGACCTTTTGTTTAGAGAACATGTTTGTCTCTTGGGCCATGTTTGCTTTTGCCTCAACTGTAAATGCCCTGCTATGATTCTAGCTTATAACACTTTAAACGTGATCAGTCATAGGACCCCCTGAACCACTGGGTAATGTTTGCATGTATGAGAAATGGCAGACCGCAAATCCTAAACATAAAGTTTTTTTCTTTTATTTATTTATTCATTTATTTATTTATTTTTTTGCTCAGTGCAGTTACTTAAATCTTTTCAAAACATCTTTTAAAACACACATTTTCAGACATTTAAAGACATGCTAGATCTTTGGCTATTGCTATAGTGTGGTGGAATATATCACAGACAATAGGCAACTGCAGTAAGTTTTCGTTTCGTTTCTGTTGCAAAGAACGCATAAGTCACCACTTAATTTCCATCTGTCGGCACGATGGACGGCAAAGTATCAATCTGTATGCAGTTTCCCTGGCCAAACCCCTTCCAAAATGACAGCTATTATCCACATTTACATTTTACTCCTAGGAAGAATAATGATAATGAATCATTGTCATGTCACTGATGTCAATAATTACAGTATGAGTGGCCAGTGAGGTATTTGTCTTGGAGAGCTTGGATGATAGTAATAGCCAAGTAAGGGAAAAGTATGACAGTGAAGGATGGGTTTGATTCACATACAAGGATGACCGTATATAAGATGCAGAGTATGAAAATTGTTTTCTCCTATCACTCAAACCTTCTGTCACTTTTCAGAGGTCCTCAACTTCCATTTTAAATTCCTCAACTTCCTCAGGAAAATGGACTCAAAATCTCCACCAGCATTGCATGTAAAATACAACATGAAATTTATGTCACCAATTAATAACCCTCATGCCATTCCATATTATTTTCTTTCTTCTTCAGATCATTAATTCCGAACATGAAAAAATTATAATAGAACAAAACAAATACAAAATATCTTCATAATCCTCTACGTTCCTCATTATGTGTTTATTTTGGTGTAATTAAGTTTCTCTGTTCACATGTTGTTTTCTGTCTGGGAAGAAAGAAACATTTGAGTTTTGAGTCGCAAGGCATCTCTTCCATTTGTTTGAGTAAAAGCAATTTATGAAGGCTAAACTTTGCCATTGTGAATGTAAAGTATGTAAGCCCTTTACAAAAGGAAAAACTGATCAAAAGTCATGGGATAGCTTAAAAAAAATGTTACTTGGCATGTTTATGTATTAACCCAAATAATAATTGAGAACTCCTTCAAATGGATTTAAAATTCAGTAACTTTGTCACTTAACTTGCTTAGTGGCAAAAAGGAGAAAATATCCTCAACTGAACTGAGCTAGTCACACTTAAAAAAAAAAAAAATAAATTGACAGCATCAGACAAACCTTGCAATCTGAAGAATAAAATATGTAGACATTTTAAGAAATATATCAAGTACCTGTTGAGAATGTTGCAGTTGGATATTTGAGCTCTAGAAAATCAACATTAAAGCAGCTTTAAAATAAGTTTTACAGTCACAGATAAAAAAATAACAAAAAAACAACAACAACTACAATATAGAGCAGGGATAGGCAACTCCGGTCCTGCAGGGCCACTATCCTGCAGAGTTTAGCTTCAGCCCTCATAAAAACTCACCTGCCTGTATCTATCAAGTAATCCCGAAAACACTGATTGCCTTGTTCAGGTGCGTTTAATTAGGGTTGGAGCTAAACTCTGCAGGACAGTGGCCCTCCAGGACCGGAGTTGCCTATCCCTGATATAGAGCCTTAAACTCTAACACACTGAGCCATTTTACCATCAAAGTTCTCTTTCAGTCGGTCACTCTCGACATCACATTGGTAATGACCGACTTTGGGATCTCGTTTAGAGAGACCAATCCACTTTGAGTGTAAACTAAACAAGCCAATGCACATTGTCATGCGAAGATTGCATCCAGCTGCCACTGATCGCAGTGCAAGTATAACTAGGCAGCAGGTGAAACACATACAGCTTTTCGCTTTGAGTGATCAAATCATTTTGTTCCTGACTACTCTACTGAGAGAAGAAGACTAAACGAGTTCAGAGCACTCTTTGGCGCTTTTGGTGTTGGTGGTACGGCACTTCAGCGGTGCTGGTATCCCGTGTCGAGTGGGTTGCACATATCAGCCTGCACTACCTCCTGTTTGTGTTGTCATCTTCCCTGTGTGTTTCTGCACACTAAAAGAGTTTTTTCCTAAAAGAGCATTCGCGGGTGTGTCTTTTTAAAGACGATGTTGCGTCTTGCTAAAGACAAAGTATCACCTGTGCATTTCTGGATGTGGTCATTACCTGACATTGCATGATGGTCACAATCACTGCCTCATGTGTCTGGGCATTAAGCATGCTGAGGTGGCTTTCATGGATGAGTCATGTTCTCATTGTGGGAAGATGACCATCTCAGATTTGTGTGCAAAGCTCTATTACCTCAAAAGGGGCAAAGCTCCGTTGCCTCTGCCTCGATCTAGTTCTCGTCATGGCAGCAGTCAGGTGGGGGCTACTTCAGGCAGTAGCACAGGCAGTCTGAGGGTAACAGTGATGTTAAACCCTCAAGGGAACAAACCCTTGGGGGACCATCGCTCCTCTTGCCCTCTGCAACCAGTTGAGCTGCCAAAGGAACGTGTTGGGCTCTCTACAAGGAGCGTACAAGCAGTATCCTTCCTGACGATCGGATGTAGATCACTGCATTGGAGGGTGAGCCAGAGCTTTCTGGAGAGGAAGATTCAGCTGTGCTGCTGACCACTGGGACTGTAGCAATGCCCGAAATGGATCCAGAAATGACAGCTATGTGTTCTATGTGAGGGTAGTGCTGGAGTGAAGGGTGCCGTGTCCTGAGCCCTCAAGGTTGGACGATTGGTACTTTGGGGTAGCCCGTGCTAGTTCTCAACACACCCAGTGCCATTCTTCCCAGAGGTGCATGCTGGGGCTTACCAGGTTGTGGAAGGCACCTTTTTTTCTGCTGGAAACAGACCTACTACCTCCTCCTTCCTCACCACTCTCGACGGTGGTGCAGCTGGGTATACGGGGGTCCCCCGGTGGAGCGGTCAGTTGCGATGCAGTTGTGTCCTAATAACGCCTCCACCCGGCAGGGCAGACTGTGCCTCCCCTCCCGGGTCTGTAGGTACTCGTCTGGTCTGTCCAGCCATGCTTATGTGGCCTGTGGAGAAGCTGCCTCCACCTTACAAGCTACGGCGTCACTGCGATTCTTCAGGCTAAAGCACCGAGGGACCTACACGAGGGTAGTCATGATCCAGAAGTTCTGAAAGAGCTCCAAACCGCAATTGACCTCGCACTCTGAGTGATGAAGATCACTGCAAGTTCTCTGGGTCGTGCAATGTCCACACTTTTGGTCCAGGAGCGTCACCTGTGGCTGTGTCAGGTCGACATGAGGGACAGTGACAAGTTCGGTTCCTCAAGGTCTCTGTGTTCTAGACCAGTCTCTTTGGCGATGCAGTTGAGAACATGGCCCAGTAGTTCTCGGCTGTACAGGAGCAGACTGAGCCTGCTCGTCACCAAGGGCAGCCACCTGCATCAATCCCCACTCCTGCACCGCCAATTTTCTCTGTCTCTGGGTGCCAATAGGGCATGGAGAGTCATGGACAGACCAACACCGGACCACACTCATCCTCCTCTATCTCCAGCAGGCAGCAGCGGGCGGTTCAAGAGCGTCATCAAAGCCCTATTCATGGACCATCTGCAAAACCGTGAAGCCAGGTAAGCGTTGCACCACACATTCAGACATCCACCTCACTGCCCCACAGCGGGTACGTCGCTGGTGCCGCATGTATGGTGTCTGGGTGCCTGGGTACCCAAACCATCTCACTGGATTCTGCAGACCATCAGACTCGGCTATGCAATTCAGTTCGCCCGGCATCTCCCCAAGTTCAGCGCCATCAGCTTCATGTCAGTGAAGGCAGCCGATGCTCCAGTCTTGCATGCGGAGATCGCAGTCTTACTGGCGAAGGACACGATAGAGCTGGTTCCTCCAGCTGATATGAAGACGGGGTTTTATGGCCCCTACTTCATTGTTCCCAAGAAAGGTGGTGGGTTAAGACTGGACCCAACGGCCGTGTCTTGAACCGGGCCCTTCACTGGTAACTGTTCAAGATGTTGATGCAGAAACACATCTTTGAGTGAATCCATCCCTGAGATTGGTATGCAGCGATCGACCTGAAGGACATGTAATTTCATGTATCGATCCTTCCGCACCACAGACCATTGCTGCTGTTTGCATTTGACGGACAAGCATATTAGTACAAGGTCCTGCCCTTCGGGCTGTCCCTGTCACCCTGTGTCATCACGAAAAGTTGCCCTGATAGAGCAGGACCTTCACATTCTCAACTACCTCGATGACTGCCTCATACTAGCTTATTCCCAGGATCAGTTGTGCAAACACAAGGACTTAGTGCTCTCGCATCTCAGTCAGTTAAGCCTTATGGTCAACTGGGAAAAGAGCAAACTCTCCTCAATGCAGAGGATCTTTTTTCTCGGTCGAACAGACAGCACGCCTTACACAGGAACACGCTCAGTCATGTTGATCTGCCTGAATATGTTCAAGAGCAGGACAGCAGTCCCACTGAAGCAGTTTCGAAGGCTCCTGGGGCATATGGCAGCTGCAGCAGCAGTCAAGCAGCTGGGGCTGCTTCATATGAGACTGCTTCAACACTTGCTCCATGGCCGAGGCCTGAGGTGGGCATGGCAACACGGCACTCACCGGGTCCAAATCACACAGGGCTGCAGCCAAACCTTCACCTCGTGGTCAGATCTTGAAATTCTCCAGACAGGAGTGCCCCTGGAACAGGTCTCCAGGCAATCTGTGGTTTACACGTATGCCTCTCCCACCGGCTGGGGGGTCACGTACGACGGGCATGCAGTGTTGGGGGTTTGCACCCGGGAACCCAACTGCACTGGCACATCAACTGCCTAGAGTTGTTAGCAGTATGCCTTGCCTTGAACCGTCTCAGAAGGCACATACGAGGGAAGCACGTGCTGGTCCAAACAGACAGCACTGTAGCCATTGCATACATCAACTGACAAGGTGGTCTACTCTCCCGTCACGTCACAACTCGCCTGCCACCTCCTCCTCTGGAGTCAAGAGCATCTGAGGTCGCTTCGTGCCATTCACATTCTGGGTCTGCTCAACCATGCAGCCGACGAGCTGTCATGAGTTGCGCTTCCTGGAGAGTGGAGACTCCATCCCCAGATGGTCCAGCTGATTTGGAGACATTTCGGAGACGCTGTGGTAGACCTGTTTGCCTATCCAGAGACCTCTCATTGCCAGTTGTTTTACTCCCTGACCGAGGGAACACTCGACATGGATTCACTAGCAAACAGCTGGCTGCGGGGCCTGTGCAAGTATGCTTTCCCCCAGTGAGCCTTCTTGCACAGACACTGTGCAAGATCAGGAAGGAAAAGGAGCAGGTCCTGCTTGTGGTGCCCTACTGGCCCTCTCAGACCTGGTTCCTAAAACTAATGCTCCTTGTGACAGCCCCTCCCTGGCAGATTTCTCTGAGGGAGGATCTACTGACTCAGAGACAGGGTACCCTTTGGCTCCCGCATCCAGACCTCTGGAAACTTCATGTCTGGTCCTTGGATGTGACGCTGAGGTTCTAGGTGACCTACCTCAAGAGTTAGTAGATACAATCACTTTGGCAAGAGCACCTGTCTATGAGCGCTTACGCCGTGAAGTGGAACCTGTTCGTCGAGTGGTATTCTTCTCACCTAGAGGACCCCCGTAGATGCCCGAGCAGAGTCGTGCTGTCCTTTTTGCAGCAAGGGTTGGAGCGAAGGCTGTCTCCCTCCACCATGAAGGTCTATGTAGCTGCAATTGCTGCGTATCACAACCCCATGGAAGGGAAGTCGTAGGGAGGCATGACTTAGTCGACGGGTTTCTTAGGGGGGCTAGAAAGTTAAATCATCCCTGGCCCCCCTCTATACCCTCTTAGTACTTAACTCTAGTGCTCACTACAGTAGGGCCAATTTGAGGCCTTGCAGACAGTTGAGCTAAAGTTTCTTTCAATGAAAACTCTGCTCCTGATTGCATTGGCCTCTATCAAGAGGGTAGGGTACCTGCACGCATTTTCGGTCGATGAATCATGCCTAGAGTTTGAGTAGTGGATGCCATCACCCTGGCTTATCAGGCACAGGGTGTGCCCTGCCCACTCAGGTAGAAAGCTTACTCTACTAGAAGTTTTGCATCCCCCTGGGGGCTGACTCGTGGTGCCTCGCTGACAGATATTAGTAGTGCTGGGGCTGGGCTACCACCAACAAGTTTGCTAGATTCTGTAGCCTTTGTGTAGAATTGGTATCTTCCTGTGTGTTCACCTCAAATGAGAAGAAGCACTTAGAGGCCCCAGTTTAGTGTCAGGTTGCTAGATCGCTCCAGTGAGTCCATATGGTAGACCCTGTCGAGCTCCTCCATCCCCTCAGCAGCCAGACATGGCAGAACATCCGGCTCCAGGCCCTCCCTCGATGAATCCATGAGAACCGGTAGAGGGCTGGCTTTCATATGTACAGCCCTGAGTGGATCTCATATGTGTTAAGTCTTACCATTGTTTCCCAGTGTTTCCAAGTCTTCTTGTTGTGAGCCCTGGTCTACACCAAAAAGGGGGTGCAGGATGCTCGCACAGGATACTGGAAGTGGCAACATCTGTGGTGCTTTGGCAGGGATCCCAAAGTCGGTCATTACAGACATGATGTCGAGAGTGACCATCTGAAAGGAAACGTCTCTGTTATGTATGTAACCCTCATTCCCTGAAGGAGAGAACAGAGACGTCACGTCCCATCGCCACAGCTGCTGTACCACCGCTGAGCGGCTGGATCACCGGCTTGGCTCCTCAGCAAAAACCTGAGTATGCATTGCACCTGCTGTCTAGTTATACTTACGCTGTGATCAGTGGCAGCTGGATGCAATCATTGCATGCCAATGTGCACTGGCTCATTTAGCTTACACTCAAAGTGGATTGGTCTGTTTATACGAGATACCAAAGTCGGTCATTACCGT
The DNA here is from genome assembly GCF_018340385.1 of Cyprinus carpio. Classification (NCBI taxonomy): domain Eukaryota; kingdom Metazoa; phylum Chordata; class Actinopteri; order Cypriniformes; family Cyprinidae; genus Cyprinus; species Cyprinus carpio. The sequence continues at coordinate 21,294,847 of NC_056572.1, forward strand.
TGTGACATCTCCGTTCCCTCCTTCAGGGAATGAGGGTTACATACGTAACCAACAATTTTTTTTACTCAAATTCATTTCTCCTTCCAGTATCAGTTCATTAGTTCACTGTTTAAGGTTTTCCTGTTTAGAATGAGAGCTATACCATTTCAGAAGCATTGCTAATCATCAAAAGACCACTTTATGTAGATGATAATTATCTAATTTTTCAAGTTTACACCACATTAAGGCATCAACAGTGGCTAAAAATATAATCCACTGCGGGAAGAAGGTGGGTCCAAAGCGAGCAACAGTATTTTAATTTGTTAGCATAAATGGCTGAGGGTGTGCCCTACCCACTCAGGTTGCTAGCTCACTTTGTCTGATACGGAGGCTGACAGAAGGGGAATGCCATTTCTAAATAGTGGATGCCATCACCCTTGCTTATCAAGCACAGGGTGTGCCCTACCCACTCAGGTTGCTAGCTCATTCTATTAGAAGTGTTGCATCCTCCTGGCACTGGCTCGAGGCATTTGGCTGACAGATATTTGTAGAGCTGCAGGCTGGGGGACCCCCAACCGTCTAGATTCGCGTAAGCCTTGTGCTTGGAGCCAATGCCTCCTGTGTTCTCACCTCAAACAAATTGAATCCTGAGAAGCTGTACAGTAATGTCAAGCTCCTCCATCCCTCTCAGCAGCCCCAACGTGGTCAACTTTAGCGCCAGGCCCTCACTCGTTGAGGAGGGCTGGCGTTCCATGTATCTAAGTGGATCCCATATGGGTAAAGTCCACAGTTATAGTAGCAGAGAGTTTACAATCACCTCTATCTTCACATGTTCCGGAAAGGGAGAAAACCTCCTCAGGAAGGATGAGGGCTTCCGCAATGTTCCTATTCCATATGTTTCCCAGTTATTGTCCCATCAAGTGAGCCGATGCCTGTGTTTTGTTGAAAGCCCTGGTCTACACCAAAAACTGGGGTGCAGGGATGGCACGCACAGGACAACTGGAAGGGGCAGACATCAGTCTGGCAATACAGCGTCATGACATTCAATGTCTCAGTAGGTATGTATCATTAGATGTCCCGTCCAGTCACCTCAAAACCTCTAGTATGCCCAGCACCTGCTGAATGTAGTCAAGATCAGCGGCAGGTGCAACCAGTGTATGCACTGAATTCACAGGAGAGTAAATGTCGAAAGTTACATTCCATTATGGAAACAGTATCAAAATCGTATCCCTGTGTGTCTGTAGTTAAAATTATCTCTCAATACAAGATGTCGCAGCCACGGGAATACAAGTTAATGTGCACATTTTTGTGGTGATGTTAGGGCATGCAGTATCAGCAAAAAGTACAGATTATGGATTCTAACAGCAGTCTGAGTGTGGATTGTACAATGCAGTGAATGGCTGTTGGATGTTCCAAGCTATACAGTTGAATGTGAATTGGCTCATTTAGCAGTGTATAAATGTCCAAGTAATGCAAGTTTAAATCTGTAATTTTTGCCAGCAGTATAAGGGGAAACAACATATTATTTTGTGTAATTTTTGCCAGCAGTATAAGGGGAAACAACATATTATTTTTTATTCACATTGCTGTACTCTGAGTTTGGTTATTCCAGAAATGGCGTGTTGATTGTTGCTGATAGCTTTTGTGGGAGTGGGTCCCCAGTTGAATGTTTATAACCATGACATTATTTTCACTGGTGAGTTTTTATGCTGTACAAAACAGCAACAGGCAAAGTATGTTAACCATGAATGTTCCTTTAACATGACTGTGGCTAGCCTCTTAATATTTCCCTTTTTAATGGACTCATGCTAATGCACATCATCCATAAAGGACCATGTCCTTTTGTAACTAATGGAAATAGGATTGCAAAAGCAGATCTATAGTAGTCAACATTTAAAGTGGATCATAAAAATTCATCAAAGTTGTCCTAAGACAAGAACAGGCATTGTTTAGGTTTAAGGACAACTTTGATGAAAGGTTTTGATCCACTTCAAATGTTGACTAGTGTACATAGAAAAGAGCTTTGATGAAGACAGAGTTTGGTGGAAAGCTCTATCCATGCCTTGTAAGAATGTGCAAGTCATTGATAACAATGTCAGTGTTTATTGATATAAGATGGTTGTGAACAATACTTTCATGAACAGTTTAAAGAAACTGATGCCAGCTCAGCCAGCAAACCACTGTACCTCATCACATATTGATTAGACTATAAATTCATTCAGAATTCAGAAAGCACAGTGCTGCTGTTTATGCTGACATATCCATAAGAGGCATTAGAATACAAAAAAGGCTTTCTTTGTTCTAAAACTTTCTTTATTGACAATAAAATAAACAATATTCAGTATGAGTGGCACATGAAAAATCTTGTGATTAATCTCTGTGTGAGTTGGCACCACCTAGGGGTTAAAGCAGGGAGAGGGAATAAAGGACCTGTGACGGCACTTGAGGGCGCTGGCCAGAACCGGAAGTAACAGTCTTTGACCTCACAGCCTGACTCCATAGGAAACAGATTGATTCAATCCACGTTATATCTTTTCAAGTTTGATTTTTTGATTTTGTATAAACATACTTTTTTGTAATAAATATTATTTCAGTTTGGAAATCTACCCTGTGGACAATGGAATAATTTTGGAAAGTGAGCGTCAAGCCTTTTTTTTGTTCAGCCACCAAAGTGGACTATTTATCTGCTACAAAAGTCAAAGACTGCTTTCTACAAGCTGAAGATATTTAAAAAAAAAAATGTGCTTGTAACTGAAGAAGTGAAGTGCATGGATATCAATGAACACATGGACTGACTGTTTGTTTGGACCGCATGGTATGTACGGCTTTATGCATTTCTTGAATCAAGTCATTGAAATGATAGAAGAGGAAATAGAACAGAAATTCATATGTAATGGAAATCTGCTTATGGAGTGATTTAATTGTAAAACCGTGCAAATTGTTGGACGTTACTATAGGAAAAGTGGATCGTGGATAATTTTTATCAGTCTGCTGAGCCGGCCAACCTAGCCAACTCCATGCCTGATTACCATGTGCTGAACTAGAAACAAAGTGGCAAGTATGGAGTCACGCTAATGAGTTGATGAGAGAAAGTCAAGGGTGACTATCAGCACTATTATGGATGTAGAGATAGTGGTCATGGCCTAAGCTCGAAATGCTAGGAAAAGGAACGCTTGCCCACTTAACGAAAGAAAAATGCATGCTGAACTTATGGAAAGATGCTTTGTGTGTGCACGAGGACAGAAAATTTGAATAAATTTGTGAGTCTATTGGATGATCTTTAAATCTCTACATGAAACCTATCAGAATTCGTTGTCAGAAGAGGACAAGCAAGGCAAGATGAAGTAGAATGGTTTAAACCTAAAATGGCCGACATTAACACTTTTCTCTCTTCTGTTTCTGAGTGGCTGTCTGGAGTATCTAAGGCTGTGGAACCACAGGCGGGTGGAAAGTGGACGCACCGTAAACAGACAGCATATCTCAAAATGCAGTTCATGAATCCAAATCCAAAGAGTGTTTTCAGTTGCATCTGCAAGTATACCAGGTGGAGGAAGCAGAGAGAAGCTGCAGTTTTTAGCAAAGGTGGCTGCAATCAGAGAGAAAAACATGACGTGGAGGATAGAGAAAGAAGCACTTAACAAAGAGAGGCAAGCCATTAAAGAAAGCAACGTGAAGTTATGAAGCTGAAAGCAGCAGCTAGATGCATCATCATCCAAACGCACCCAGTTTTGAAGTCGCTGGTAAAGTTAAATATTACGAGGCCTGCAGCAGCAACAGGCTTATACATCTATCCTGTACGACGTGAGTGCCAAGGGATCTATCTTGCGAGATGTTAATCAAAGAGTATGCTCAGAGTGCGAATCCTTCTTTGGATAAGGTAGGCTAAGTTTGAATGTGTAAATTTTGCAAGAAAATGGCCACAATGCAATCAGGAAGGGAAGCCAAGGAGGTTGAACCACCTGGTCGCGAGGGTATCTGCCATGCACATTCAAACGCTGGAAGCCCGGCAGTGCAATCTTACCATGCTTTCAGATCAGCGCAATCAGGTCGTCTAGATAGGCAGAGAGTCATAATTGGTGACGAGTATTCTGTGGTACAATCATGGCACACTAGGTTGAACATTGTCTATATTTCAAACCGCCAAAACGACCATAACATGGCTTCTAGTGAAGCAGGCATTCGGAGGTTTCAATCTGCCTCATAGAGAAATCCCAATCTTCGATGGGGATATTCTGAGTACGATACCATAGTCATAAGATCTTTTGAATATGGCATTGAGGCTAATAAACGGATAGCAGTGCTGACGGCGGCACTGTACTTTCTTGATCATATGACTAGGGGCTTTTCCCCAAATCTGGTAAGGGAGTTTTCTTCATATGACCCCCAGAGTAAATGGTTATGAAATGAGCAATAGTTTTCTACCGAAAAACTACTTTCGGATATTAAGTCACATTTTTTTCAAAATGCTTATATGGGTCGATGAGAGATCATTAGAATGGCCTACTATTAGACCTTATTTCCAAATCTGTTCAATCTTGGGGGGTCAGCACTATTTTGATGATCCTTTTTTGTAATGCAATTTCCTGACATTATTTTTACTCACGAGATTAAATTAACCTTTGTCATCCAACAGTGAAAGTTGGTCCTTTTTCATCGAAACTTGCCTTACAAGCTTTAGGTAAAGAAATATTTCGATCAAAAAGTGTTTTAATTTCAAGATAACCCGTAGAACGTACCTCAATTTAAAATGATCTTGTCATATTTTTATATAAGAAGCAAGTTGAGATTATTGTTCAGCCGAATAATTCTTGGGGATAGTCAAATCAACCCCTCCAATGTCAAAGAAAAAAACAAAAGAGAACTGGTTTGCAACGATAATTTTAAGTTCAGTACCTTTTTTCAACTAGTTGTTCTTCTCCTTCTTTCCTAAGATCTAGTCATCATATCCTCTTACGGACCATTTTGCAAGTCTTATTTTGCATTTTTTTATCCATCAGAAAGAAAAAGACAATCACACGTTTGTAAGGCATTTCATCTTTCGGTAAAAGAATAATCACATGAAAATGGTAGAATTCATTCAAAGGAAAAGGAAGTCTGTTTGATGCAAACGTAGCAGCCTAGGGGGTCACAGAGGATCCAGCAAATACTGTAGGAAGAGGCTCAGTTGTACCATCATGTTGCTAGAACAGCACCCAAGCGTTCCTTCAGATTAGCAAACAGAGCTAAGGTAAAGGGTCATGAAAAGAAAATTGACAGCAAAAAAGAAACCAGGAGGGGTGAAGCTCGCTGGGCCTTCAACAGTTACGGCAGGAAGGGGGGAAAAGGGGAGGGGGGAAAAAAAAACAACGAAAAGCGGGGGAAGGGGAGGAGGCCGGGGTCATATTGGGGCCGTTGGATAGGAAGAAAAAGGAGGGGGGCAGGGCTAATGGGGGGGTCGCTTAAAAAAAAAAAGAAAAAAAAATGCAAGTGGTTCCGTAAGAGTGAAAGCTGTCTCAAAGGAAAAATAAAAATAACCCACAATCATCAACATCAGCGACATCAACAGCTTTCCTTTCCCAACTGAAAAGTTCCGCTAACACAGAGTAGAGGGGGGGGGGGGGAGGGGGGGAGGGGGGGGGGGCGGGCGGGGAAAAGTGGTTGTGTACCGGGGGAGAGGAGATAGGAAAAAGAGCCGGGGGGGAGGGGGGGTCGGAGTGGAAAACGACGGGGGCCAGTGGAAACGTTGGAGGACAAACTGGGCGCGAAGACATAAAAATGTCTAGATAGCCGGGGGGGGAGTTGAAGGGGACAATGGGATCACGGGAAAGGGTCGAGACATGCCAAACCAGTTGCTGGGAAGCACAAGAGTGTAGAGAAGTCGGGAGTCCTGTGAGGTACACCGTAAGAAATACAAAAATAACAGTGTTGAGTATTGGGTATCCCAAAGAGAAATGCCTAGTTCACCAGGAGGAGGAAAACATAGCCCACGGGCAATCTAAAGATCTGCTATACAAATGATCCATACCTGCAAAAGTGTGTGTTATCCCTGGAAGGGGTAACGGCAACAGTGAGCTACTTATCAACCAAGGCCTCAAAGGTCATGAGCCATGGGGGACGTGGTAAACAGAGTCCAGTTTTGTGCCCCTTGTTATTGCATTCAAGACTTTATTTTTTTGGTTCGTCAATTGACCCTTAGATTCATTTAAATCCATCCATAATTTGTTACTCTCCCTCTGCGCCATAACCAGACTAATCTTTCGCAAAATTTTTAAAAGCTTCTTTTATTCCAATTACAATCATGACTTCAATGAAAGTGCCTCAGATGTAAGAAACGCTAACATGTCATTTGATGACAAATTTTTTCCTAAAAATTTGCAAATGATCCAATCTCACTCATTGGATGTACACTACCCTCAACTTACCATAATTAGGAAAAATGATGTGATAATGCCCAACAACGTCACTGGCCATGCACCATCTTCTATTCTGAAAATGAACTTTAACGAGAAGTGATTTATTCCATAAAGAGTACACCATCGTTTTCTCAAGTGACTATATAGATAAAGTGATTGCTGAGTGGTCCCAACATGATAGGTTGATCAAGTGGGAGGGAATAAACTGTAGATTCCACATCACGCAGTCTACCACCCTAAAAAATAATACACTTAGTATTCTGTGTTTGACTCTGGTGCAACATATCAATGTGTGTCCCTTAACACGGAACTTGTTGCAAGGGCCTGATCTACCAAAGTCACTGGTTGTAGTCCGCTTAGATTTTTGTCAGAACCCATTGCAATGATGGCGGACAGAAAGTCTATGTTCAACCAGGGTAAGAGTCTCAAAGCTCAGATGTGCAACTATTTACACTTCCTGTGGTGGCCAGAAAGGGACATATTGAGCAAAGTCCTATAGATCATCGCATGTTTGGTGCACCTTTTTTGGAGCGGTCTCTTCTCCAAGCTGTTGCTAGCTTTGCCTTGCGGAGAACGGCAGAAGCACAACAGTTGGTTTTGAGACCTCTAGTAACCAACACAGTAATGCATAATTTTTATGTTGATGATGCCTAGTTGTCTCTGGCCCACTGGCACAGGAAGCCGTGCAACTGAGATCAGACTTGGTGGATATGTGCAGCTTGGGAGGTTTCAATCACCAAATGGTGAGTAAATAGTAGAACCGTCTTGTCCTGCTATTGAGGAGGAGCCCAAGATGGAAGAACATTAGGTCCTTAGATTTGGATAATCACCACTACCGGTTGACACCTGCCTTAGGACTTCAATGGAACGTGTAGATGACACCTTTAGATTTACCATCATACTCAATGAAAAAAACCCATAACCCCGTAGAGGTATCCTCTCTCCGCATGGTGAGCTCTGTCTTGTGATCCTCTTGGCTTTTGGCACCCCTCCTCTGCCAGCCAACAATTTTACAAGCAATTGTGCAAAGAAGATATGGGATGGGATAGCCGATATCCACGTCTCAAGTTAGACAATGGCTATGTTGGATACAACTGCTGAACAACTTCCATTAATAAAAATGAATATACAAACAAATAGGTAACTCCATCAAATAAAAAAGCACAGCTCATTAAATACATTTCATATAATATATTCCATAAATCTATGTTTGTCCAAAGTAGACAAGATGCTCGGTCAGAACTGCAGCTGCCATTGAAAAATTCACTCTTCTGGACAGATAGTGAGGCAGTGTTGTTGAAATACATAGCCAATGACAGTGCAAGATTTCACACACTTATGTTGCCAACAGAGTATCATTAGTTAGAGAGAAAATACCTGCACCCAGCAATGGAGGTATGTGTCAGTAGTAAGGACAATCCGGCAGATGATGCATCAGGGGGCTGAGTGTGCACCAATGTTTCTGGAAAGTAAAAGATGGATATGTGGCCCTGAATTCCTCTGGCAACCAGATCACAGTTGGCCAACTAAAGGGTATAAACAAGTGTCCCTTAGACAAAGATGACCCAGAGGTCAAGGTTTTACCATTGTGTGTATAACACGGTCACTAAAAAATGAACAGAATCCTACCCAAAAGCTTCTTTCTTACTTCTCAGATTGGACCAGATTGCTTAAAGCTGTTGCTTGGTACCAAAAGCTTGGAGACAGCCTATTAGCTTACTCGCTGCTAAAGGAAGGAACTTTCCACCAATGTCTGCACTCGTTCTGAACATCAAAAACTGGCTTCCCAGCTGCATACCTTCAGATCCAACACTTAGTGGTCAGTTCTTGTCTATGAAAGACCTTGGGAGAGCAGAAAAGGTAATTGTATCCTACACTCAAAGACAAGCTTTCCCAAATGAAAGTTTAGAAAAGCTAAAAATTACTCCACACAATGTTCAAAAGAGTACTTTCTCTCTCTACAAACTAGATCCAATGATAAGATGGATTGTGAGAGGGCGACTGTCAAGGCGGCGATGTCAGAAAGCATAGAAGCATCCATCATTCTTCGAAACACTCCCACACACCTCAATTTGTTACTACGCCACATTCACGAAAGGTATGGGCGCACAATGGAAAGAATTACCATTTCTTGCCCAGTTAGCGTAGAAGTATTGGATCATCAATGGCAACACTGCAGCAGCAAGAAAAATTATTTCTAAGTGTATTGGCATGTATGCAGCGGGCGCTGAGCAAAGCGAGGAACAAAAGATGGCTAATTTTACAAAAAGAAAGAACTTTCTACCAGATCTTCCCACCGTTCACAAATGTTTGGAATGGACTATTTTGGCCCAATAGAAACAAAAAGAGGAAGAAATTTTGTCAAAAGATACGGCGTTACTCTTTACATGCATGTAGATGCAAACCCATTCATCTTGAAATGGCCAGCTCCTGGACATTGACTCCTGTATCCATGCTTTAAGAAGATTAATATGCAGGAGGGGCCAGATGCATAACATCTCTGATGCGACAATGGTACCAATCTCGTTGGGTGCATGCAGAGAGAGCTCAAAAAGGCCATTACCAATCTGAACAGCAGTAAGATTCAAAGTGCCATGCTCCAAAGAGATGTATTGACTGAGTTTCCAACCTTACCAGGCGATCTCTGCGCGGTGGCGTGTGGGAGAGAGAACTAGTAAGGTCTACAAGATGGGTCTTAGAAATTCCCTTTTACACCAACAAGTTGCTGGCGACCGAAGGTCTCCAGACATTGTTTTGTGAAGTTGAGGCAATTCTTAACAACAGCCCAATCTGCACTGCATCCTCTGACCCTTTCGACCTGGAAGCTCTTACACCTAACCACATTCTCTTGCATAACTCACAGCCTGTTCTACCTCCAGGTGAGTTTTCCAAATCTGACTCATACACCAGGCGCCGGTGGAAACAAGTGCAATACTTGGCAGATTTGTTCTGGAGGAGATGGACACAGGAGTATTTAACACTAATGCAAGAGACAGAAGAAGTGGTGTAAAGCAAGAAATAATCTCAAAAGTTGGAGATGTTGTGGTGGTGGTTGACCCCTACCTCTCCACGATCCTCATGGCCACTTGCAAGAATACTAGTAACAAAAACCCTGACTCAAAAGGGATGGTCCGGTCAGTCAAACTGCAGACACAAGAATCAGCATTATGGAAGCTGACCCATCAAAGCAAGCTGTGCTTGCTGTTGGAAAGAAGATGATCATGATTGCATGGATAAATGTTTGTAATCTCATATAATGCATTTTTTGCGGCAGAAGAAAGTGTAAGGCAGAAGTAATGCACTTTCATTTGCACCGTAATGGACTGGGGCTACCATTTTTAGCTTTACCTGTACATCCAAACATTTATTTAAGTAAATTTCTGAGTTACTCTTGAATTACAACTGCTGAACAACTCTCTTAACAGCATGAAATAGTCTTGAATTACAACTGCTGAACAACTTCCATTAAGATTAATGGGGATACAAATGGGTAGGTCACTCCATATATAATAGACCTCTTTGAGTTGTCCATAACGCATTTTGTAAACGCAGATTTCTAGTAAATGTTGTAAATCTGTATGTATAAATATACCTAATACAGATACATGGGATCCAAATTGGAGGATGTTACAGCATAATGCTTTATTTTACAGTGTCCTTTTCATAAATGCTACACATAGTAATAACAGTCACTTATGCATTTGCAACTAATTCTAATCATAAACCTAACCCTATAATGAGTGTATGCTGTTTAGTAATATTACTATGTAGTGTATAAGTGTACTGTGACAAAGACACCTCGAAATAAAGACAATCAATCAATAAAATTTTATTAATGTATCACTTTTCCAAACAAATCAATGCAGTTCAAAGTGCTTTATAGGCAAGAACAAGCTTAAGACACAAAAGGTTTAAAATTAACAAATTAACATTAAGTGAGAAAATAAAAATAAAATAACAATATATATATATATATATATATATATATATATATAGTATATATATATAAATGAAATGAGAAGAAAAAAGTCATGTATAACAAATAACATTATTATTATTTGTATATATTTTTTAAGTATATAATTGACATAAAAAAGTACAACAAATATGTAAAAAAAAAAATTTAAAAAAAAAAAAAAAAAAGTAGTAAAAAAAAACTGAAACTAAAGTTAAACCTTATATTATATTTCAAACTAACCCAGCTCAATCTCTTATAGTTATCTTCAGGCAACAATAGCACATGATTGCATGATAAATGTTTGTAATCTCATATAATGCATTATGCTGGCAGAAAGTGTAAGGCAGAAGATACTGGCACTGTCATTTGCACAGTAATTGACTGGGGCTACATTTTAGCATTTACTGTACATCCAAACATTTATTTAAGTAAATTTCTGAGTTAATTTAAATGGATTGAATGTAGTAAAATATGTAACACAACTTCATGGAATTATATTGCATTAGCTCATTTTTGGTAGTGAAAAGACAACAGTGAGTGTCATCAGCGTTGGGTCAGTAGTGAGGGTCTTCCCCCTGGTAGACTAAGTCTTCAATGGGCTTCAGGTGACATTGCAGAGAAATTAGCATGCAGACAGTATAACACCCTCTATATTTTTATATTGGTACAATAGTGCACTAAATGCAAGGGGAAAACCATGCATATATATGATTAAAGTTTTGATGATCTAATATGTAATTATACTGAATTATGCTGAAACTATAAACTCCATAAGAATAAATCTATGCAGATGCAGAGAGACAAAGAAAATGAGAATGGGAGGATCTGCAAAGAGAGAGAGAAAAAGTGTGCAAAAATGCACAAGCACAGATAGCTTTGAACATCATTTGTTGCTAAGTGATGATGAACTGCAGCCCTGAACAGATCCATTATCCTCTGAATGCGCTGTTGTTGTTTTTGAAGTGGCATCAACACAAAGACAAAGACCAATTACAAGGCCAGAATGTATGTAAAGATGTAAAGGCTCATCACAAAGTTCACCTTTTTAACATTTTCGAAAGCTTTCCTCCTTAGTAAATTAGCAGTCAGTCCTCAAATAAGTCCTTATTTAGAACATTCTGACAGAGCAGAATACACATAATCTCTTGGAGGAGCATCAATTAAAAGCACTTTCATAAACCTTATAATCATTACCGACCAACATATGGGATTCTTTATTAACCTTTTAAGCGGTAAGGTCCCACATATGGGATTCTTATTTCCGTGCCACTGGGCGTATGGTCCCACACATGGGATTTAGAACGTTCGGTGACGTCGCATAACTGCCAAATTCAAACTGTGTGGCGCTGAGCCAGATAGAGACGAGCAATACACATACCATAACATCACTTGTCATATTACAACAACTATTAACCACACAAAACAAAATAAATCATACATAAATTTAAATACATTTAAATACACATAAATACTATAAAAACAATACATTTAGAGTTTTAAAAATACACGCATATGTCTATGGAAGCAACAATAATAATCCATTCAAATTTAATTTGCAGATGTTTTTTATTCATATCAGATACACATAGTGTAAGTAACTATAAAGATCACTCTATTCTTCACCCAGTTCACCGGCCACTTATTACCTGTATTTCGGGAGAGATTGATGAATTCACGTGCTGTAAATCCGACTGACAGGACACTCTGCACTGCAGCACGAACAAACATGGCGGCGCCCGTCTCACATTACAGATCACGACCAAGATCATTTAGAAAGGTTTTTAAACGACCAAACACACTCATTTACACATATTTATGAATCGGAATATCGGATTGTTCATGACATGGTATGCAAGTTTGTGAATATTTGAAATTAAAAAAGGAAACGAAGAAAACGAAAAAGCGATCCATCTGTCATACAATGTTATTGTAGACACGGTGTGCCACGTGACAAGCGCGTCGCCATGAAAACAGTAGGGGGAACGTTCTAACAATAACTGTCGTCTTAAAAAAAACTCACTCTGGGGGGACCGCTAGAATATTTTAAACTCACCACAGAAAAGGTTAAAGGGGTCATATTATGTTGCTAAAAAGAATTTTTTTTGTGTATTTGGTGTAATGAAATGGGTTTTTGCGGTTTAAGTTAAAAAAAAAAAAAAAAAAAAAAAAATTATTTTCCACATACTGTACATTATTGTTTCTCCTCTGTGCCCCATCTTTCTGAAACGTGTCAATTTCTACAAGGCTCCTCATTCTGAAAAGCGAGATATACGCTGATTGGCCAGCTATCCAGTGCATTTTGATTGGCTGAATACCTCAAGCGTGTGACGGAAATGTTACGCCCCTTAAAATACTGTGATGGCGTCTCCCAGCACGACCAGACAAAACCAATAAAACCCATTTCAAACGAGGCATTTGCTGCATCCAGTGGGAACATAATTACTGATTATAATGACAATACCAGTGGTTCTCAATTCCAGTCTTCACACGGACAAGTGTGACATCATATACCTCTGTAAATAAATACAATTTAAATTCACGTCTCACACACTTCAATGCCCTTTGAATGGAACATATACGTTTGCTTCGAACTGGAATCATGGCAGAATATCCTGTTATGTCCACTTCGTAGGGCACTTACGTTCGAATAGAACAAATCTCTGAAGCGATAAGAGAAACAAACAAAATATGCAGGGCAGGGGGGCGTGAGGACTGGAACCACTGGCTTATACTGTCTTTTTACGCGTTGCCTTGCATCACGCCGCGTAAACATAAAACCATGTCTACATTTGTGATCGGAGAAATGACAAACAACAAGCGCTACTCTACACTGCACAAAACTCACGTTTGAATCGTCAGTGGCAAATCCTTTAAATATGTAAAAATTACTTACAGACTGTGAATCAGAACAGCCAGTACTGTAGTCTTCTCTCCCAGGATCAGGAAACACTCCATAAAATGCACTGCACACATCTATATATTTGGGTTGAACTCAACTGTTCTGGAACAGTGTTGTAAATACAACTTAACCACTGATTTCTAGTTGTGTCCTCTTTTGGAAGGCCAAACAAAGTAGTTTCGCTTTCACAATGAAACACAGGCAACAGCAAGAATAATAGTTAAATCTTCTTTCTTTGCGTGAACATTTGGGCAGCGTTATGAAAATCTTCCCACATCATGACGTAGACGTGGGGGGGGGTGTTAGAACGAGCCATTTTAGGTAGGAGTGGTTGACTCTTAAATTTTATAAAGAATATCTCTTTGGATTTGAGTCTTTAGTCTTTGCAACTTTACAGATCTTCTTTATGCACCAAGAGCTTGTAAAACGAGAAAGGAAAAATTGAAATCTCATCATATGACCCCTTTAAAATTATTTAAACTTTAATTAAACACTTTAGTTATTTGCTTATTTTGTGCACCTCAGTTTTTCTGCTGTAATAACTTAGTAGAAATAACTTAGATTTTCTGTAATTATAGTGTACCTATAAAGGTATAAGGGAACAATGTGTTATGTTTGGGTAATAAAAACAAAACAACCAGATACTCAACCCACAAACAAAATCGCAATTAAAAAAAAGTTACAGCGTAACTTTTTTGTAATTATAGTGGACTATTCAGTACCTCTGTGTAGGTATAGTGGAACAATATGTGATGTTTGCGGAATAAAGGGGTAACAACCTATAAAATTACAAATCATTTATACTGTAAGTATTTTGAAACCTATTCTAATATTACATGGTATGTATGACCTAAACAACAATCGGTAGGACTTTGTTTTACAGTATCTGTACTTCCCTGGTACATACATGGTAAATATCTTGTATCTACAGCCAAATGAGCGCTAACACAAGGTATTTACCTGAAGTGTATGTACATGGTAACAAATGAGAAACACATCTGTACTTAACAGTCGTACATTCATGGTAATTAGTTTGTACATACAGACAAGTGTGGGTAAGAACAGTCACTTAAAGGTAGTGCCCATGGCAACTAATTATTTACTTTACTGTAGTTACTAATGGATATATGTAGTTGATGTTGTCATGGTAAATATGTAGTACTTATGGAAAAGTGGGTACAAACAGGCACGTCCTTGCAGTATCCGTATATAATAAGACACATTACTATACATAATGATATGTACATGGTAAATGTGTAGCACCTACGGAAAAAATTGGTATTATGTGGTAACAAGCAAGACACTTATTGTACTTGGTATATACATGGTAAATATATAGTGCTTACAAACAAGTGTGTGTAATAATGCCATTCCAGCTGTTTCCAGTTCGCACTCACCACATTCACTGCTCCAGTTTTAAAGGTACACACTACAGACAAATTTCAAATTTCAAAATTGTCCCTCATCTGCGCTTCGATTAGTTTTCTCTTATTTTTTAACATGTTCTTGTCTTAGGTGCTGCAGTAATGGATTTTGTCACACACAGAACCGTTCATGTTTGAACTTGCGTGACTTGCTGCATGCTCTCTTTCATGTCCTCCACATTCATAACCCAGCACCGTTGGGTTATTACTGATATCAACCCAAGTTGGCTCAAATCAACCCACATTCATAAACCAACAATCTCAACCAAGTGTTCGGATTGAAACAATTACCAGCATGTTTTATATGTCTATGTTACAAAAAAAGTACACAGTGTATGTTTTTGCTAAATCGCTTGCACATATAAGATTGTTGTTAGGTCATACATACCACGTAATATTAGAATAAGTACCCCTTAGTTTCAAAATGCTTACAGTAGAAATTATTTGTAATATTACAAATTATTACTCCTTTATTCCCCAAATTTAGCATATTATTCCCTTATACCTACACAGATTTACTGAATAGGTACACTATAATTACAAAAAAAGTTACGCTGTAAATTCTGTTTAATTACGCAGTACATTGAAGGTTGTAATCTAAAACATTATCTATTGTCGGCAAACTCAGCAGCGGTGAGAGGTATAGATATTCTGTATTAGGTATAAGCATGAACTCTGCTGAAGCATCATATAAGTGATTCAATCAGAGTTCAGGGGAAGGTGGGTTCCTCTCTCACTCATTCCCTCTGTATTTTCAGTACCCCACTGCCAACTGATTTTACGTTTATTTAATTGCTTAAAACTACATGCCAAATCATATAAGTCTGTTTAAAATGCACAGGATATATAAAAAGCTTTAAAACCGTATGCAAAAATATGTCAAAGTCAATTATTTCCCTGAAAGTATTAAAATTATGCTGTCCAAACCTCACTACTGCCTTTTGAATAAATACAATGCTCATCAAATGCTTTCTTGTTGTTGTCATAGAGTAAAGTGGATTTTTTTTCACATTAATTATTCTGATTAAAATAGCTAGTAGTGATATTTAAATAAATAAATATAATAATAATAATAATAATAACTATGATGAATTAGTACCTGAAAGTTTTATTCATTTATTTATTTACTTTTTTATTCATTCATTTATTTATTTATTTATTTATTTTAAAGGCTGCTAACAAATACAAACTCATTTGTATTCAACACAGATGAAATGAAGTGTAAAACAAAACAATAAAAAGCTATGATTCAGCCATGGGCTAAGTTAAGTAATTATTATGTGGTTTTTAAGAAATACTCAAATAAATTGTTTAATTTAGTTCATGTCACACACACATCACATGGACTTTGTTTTGTGTTTGCACCATTTTTCCTTGGTGGTCATGGTTGTTCATTTGATTTCATCATTATGTTCTGGTGTGTTTGTGTGTGTGTGTGTGTGTGTGTGTGTGTGTGTGTGTCTCATCACGTTTATTTAAGTTCAGTTCTGTTTCAGTCTTGTTTTCAGTTTGTGTTGTCAATGTGTAGATGTGCTGCTCTCTGTTTGTGGATTATCACCTTGTGAATTATTAAAGATTATAATTATTCATCTCCTTCTTCTTCATGCGTGTATTACCTCACATTGTGACAGTTTGATTGACATAAAGGCTATAACAATTAAGAGTCATACCAAACTGAATTTTATCACTAAATCTTTTTTCTTTTTTTTTTTATATTTTGAAAACTCCAAAGGTACTGATACTTTGCCACTAGCACAGCTGCACTCCACTAACCACGTTTTATGGCCAAAATAAAGACCATTCAAACAGTATATATTCATGCATGTGCTGAGGCATGTAAATGTAGTGTGAAGTGCATTTAACACTATTTCCAATGTTAACACCTTCCTATATAACAGTGATAAATGTCACCGGTGATGCATCAACCCAGTCTCCATACACTCAAGTACCTGCATGCGTGAATGTGTGTCAGTGACTAAGCCCCTTCTCCAGCCTGTCAAGACATCCTGACTGTGGCCAGAAGTGGATGTGTCTCATGGTTAGGCTGTTATGAACTGTTACGATCTAGAGTCTCATAAAGCAGAGTTATATAAACCCAGCTTCTGTGGGAGACATTGAGCCTTGGCCATGGAAAAGAATGTGACTAGCCACACAGGTTTCCATTCGAAAATGCACAATAGCACAGAAGATTCAGTGGCAGATACTGCAGTTATATTGTTCACGCTCTCGCTTTTTCATGCCAGAGCTGCCAGAGTTGGCATGAAAAACTGTGGAAATTTGGGACAGTATTTTATCACAAAGTATACAATTTAAATACATACATACTGTACATACATAAGGTTAGTTCACCCAAAAAGAAGACACCAAATTTGTAAAGACAAAAATTTAAAAATACCCTGCAAAAGACGTAAATGTAAATGATGACTATTTTAATTTAGATGTATGCATTAGCTTACATTAGTACACTTTGTTCACAAGTTGTTTTATAGGTTTGACCTCAGTGCTTTTCCATAATTCATTAGCTCAGTTTGCACATTGAATTGCATAGAAACCAATCATTGTATTGCTGTGATGCAATGGTTCAGTAGAGGATCCCTTATTGCTCTAGACAATTTAAGTCTGTGACAAGTTAAGGATTTTCCTCAATCCTCCGAAAATACAGTATCTCGAATCTGTGCTGGGCTTGTATCTACTCCTATCAAATAGATCCCTGAGGTTCTCTTGACTACATGAATTGCATGTAAATTTTTGTCAATTTAGAAAAAAAGAACAAAAAGCCCTTGAGCTGACATTTTGACAGCAGCCCTCTTTCTTATCTTAATTCTTTGAGGTTTATCTGTCAGTCATATTCGCTCAGGTGCTGAGGGTGGGACTAGTTCTCTTGTATTGGTTAAATGAAATTTTCATGTCCCAGTACTGCCTGAAGACAGACTTAACCTCTAGTTTCTGTTATAAATTTCCCTCTGTGAGTCTACAGAAAAATAAATAAATTCTAGGACTATTTTGATACATACAATACATCACTTCAAACAAAACATAATTTGTCCCCTTTACACCCACACACTATATATAAAAAAAAAAAAAAAAAAAAAAAATATCACCAGTGTCAGATCCATTAGATTTGTTTGGCAATGAAGATTTTACAATTAAGATTGCAGATTAAATATAAATTTGGCAAGTATTTTTCGGAGATTTCGATTGGAGCTAACTGAAAATAGCTGCCAGAGTATGTTGCCAAGATGACCACCGACTGAACTCTTCATGGATGATGTGGCGGATTTTTTAATGATAATTGTATTTTAAAAAAAGTTTTTTTTTTTTTTTTTTTTATATAAGTATGACTCAGTTTTACATAACTTGGCTATGGCTCCAAATTTCTCCCCTGCTCAGGTCATGAACCATTCCCGTAATAAAATCTATTATTTGCTTTTTGGTCATGAAAATAATAAAATAACACAATCACACTCACCATCACCAGAAATTTTCCCGCCCATCTGCTGGAGCCTCTAGTAGCATAAAATCCATAACTGCCACCTCAAAAGGCCTAGTTGTAAAGAATAATTTCATAAGTGGAAGTATTCTTAGAGGCATATTTGTGATCATTCCACATATCCACCTGGAAACATTGCTGTCTCAAAAACAGAAAAGTATACTCTATATTTTGGATTCCCATATCATGTGAATTCTTTAATTTCTGATTCTTCAGACAAGCATGCAACAGAAACTGAATGCATTCTCCATGTATTTCATCAACATCTCAAATTTAAAAAACTTCATAAAACAACTTCTA
The DNA here is from genome assembly GCF_018340385.1 of Cyprinus carpio. NCBI lineage: Eukaryota > Metazoa > Chordata > Actinopteri > Cypriniformes > Cyprinidae > Cyprinus > Cyprinus carpio. Next base: position 21,313,289 of record NC_056572.1, read on the forward strand.
TTCCCTTTCACACAAATTATGGTTCCAGGAGCAGATTACTGATTAATAAAGCCTACCCTTTCACACAAATTATGGTTCCAGGAGCAGATTACTGATTAATAAAGCCTATTTTCACACAGTCCCTTGCACAAAACAATGCTACAGTATGACCTCAAAACAACTGTACCATAGTGCACAGTTCATAAGCTAATACATTTTGATGTTTATACCACACAACCAACTCCATATATACTGTATTGTTTTTCTGACATAGTAAACTTGCTTGCACCTGGTTGCACTTGCAGTGCAAGAGCACTTGAAATTCTTGTAAATCACAAGCTAGGATAAAAGAGCTCAAAGACTTTTTTTTATATAGCAAATTCGTTTTTATCTTACATTTGCTATGTTAACATTATCAATGAAGTTTAGAGTTGGGTTTAGTTTAAGTGCTACGCCATTTTCAAACACAATAGAGCTTTAACCTATTAGTGCCACTCAGTAGACATTTCACTTTTGAGCAACTGCAATACATATGTAACAATAACTAATATTCATATAATATAATAATAACTAATATAATATTCATATTAATATTCATATATCATGTTCGTCTGTTTCAGATAAAACTGAATGTGCTTTTAGTGCCACTCACTGGACATTTTCAGTTTTAAAATGTAGCTAAAAGTGCAAAAAACTACATGATATTATTTTGCAGAAACGTCTATACAAGCACGTTTATCCAATAAGCCTGGGTTGTGCCCAACCACTTAGATATGATGTTCAAATATCCCAAATTATGTTGAAAGGTGTCCTTGTGTTCATCCCATTCATCTACAACTTGGTGATAAACACAGGCTAAACTGATAGTAAATTTAGAAAAACTTGGGTCACTGCAAAGCATCAAATCTCTTGTCTCTTTGAGGTACAGGAAAATAATCACCTTTAGTCTATACAGTCTAGGCTACCATCTGTCTGATCAACACCAACATGAAGCATTAGAGCTTTTATCCTCTAAAAAAATACCCTTTCTCAACAGTTCTGAAATATGTTCTTTACCTCTCTGTATTGAGTGAGTGCAATGGCTGAGTTTCAGGCACACCATCTACTTGATATATCTCATGACTGACTTGGTCATCAAACTCTACAGCATTGACTTTAACCTGACTTTAGTTTTGACAGTTAAACATCGATATTTCCTCAAGATGCCACTAGAAATTCCCTATGTAAGTGATTAATATGTGTAGTTTAATATGTGTAATCAATTTTTAAATGAACAGCATGTTTTTACTGAATGTTTTGATATCCCTGTAATCTTAATGTATCGATTCATGAATCAAGCAGAAAATGAATCAATATTAATTTTCGATTTGGACAGTTTAGCCTTGCTCTTGTGCAGAATGGACTCTATGCACGGTCACTTACACGTTTTTCCTCAGGGGGCTTACTTAAATCCGGTGCTTTGCTGGAATTACTGTAAATGAATTTCATTGCACGGAGAAGGGCATTAAACGTTTCAAGTTACATCAACAACTTTAGGGTGAGTATAAATTGTTCTATCATCTTTCTAGCAAATCTAGCTAAAAAGGCTGGATAATGCTGCTGCACTAATTTTATCAGCACTAAAATAGCAGGGCTAAGTCAGAGTTTAGCTTTAAACTTTGTCCACCTCAGCTTTTTATAACTCCTAAGAGATAGTAGAAATAACAACAGAGCTCCCGGATCCACGTTTATTTGCACCTGTGGTGAAAGGAACGTCTCCACTTGATGTATTTAAAATACTGTTCCCATTTTTTTAGACTGCCATGTATCGTAATAAACCTTAAATCTGACAGTTTCTGGCAGTTATTGTTAAATTTTAAATTTTTATTATCTGTAACCTGAAGCTTGAATTGCAGTGTTGGGCAGTAACGCATTACTAAGTAACGCGTTACTGTAATTTGATTACTTTTTTAGTAAAGGAGTAATTTAACGCGTTATAATTTTCAATTAAAGTATAGTTACAAGCCGAGGTCTCTATATGTTACTGTCGCGTTACATCGCTGACAGAATGCAGTGTTTTATAACTTAGAGATAAAAAGGATGAAGCACACATACTGTCAAGTCAAGTGCATTCAGTGGATTAGAGACCTGCTCCCGCGAGACTCGACGCAGCAGAGTGCAGCGCGGGACAAGATGCTGCTGCGAGCGGGTGTGGGAGAATAAGATGATTCACGGGACTCCCGCAAAAAAGAAATATCTAAATATAAAATATCTAAAACAAATAAATTGTTATTCATCTATTGTACAAAAACAACATGAACTAATATGAAATATAAACGATTAACAGGTGCAAGCGTAGCTATAGCCTAACACGTGTTTGGAGCGTTGAACAATGCAGTGCTAAAATTTGCGTGCTCACGAATCCTCTCATTGTAACACACGAATTGTAGACATTATGAAAGATTCATCATGCATATATTTATTGTGTTATAACAGAGATTTTGAGATTGCGATCAACTGAGATGAGTCTTTTAGAGATTATAAATGCAGTGCTCTTTGCTGGCATTCTGCCAAACTATGCACGCAGCAGCCGCTTGCTTTAGTTAATAAAAATAACAGTGTTCTGTGAATTTTGATGCTTTAATAACAAATATTTATCGTGAGTGTGTATGCTCGGATTTCATAAATTTCATGGAGAAAAAAGTAACGTAACTAGTAATGTAACTAACTACTAATTACTTTTGAAATAAAGTAATCAGAACAGTAACATGATTACTTTTAAAAGGAGTAATCAGTAATCAGTCATTTGATTACATTTTCAAAATAAACTTGCCCAACACTGTTGAATTGTTAACATTTAATATAGCAGTTTTCCAGGGATCCCTAACACAAACGTGATGAAGCTGTTCAGTAAAAAGCAAACAAGATCAGAAGCAAACAAGATCAGAAATGGTTAAGAGAGATAGGGACATCCTTTGAACTATCACTGAACTCTTTACAGTCTATTGGCATGTTTGTAACATTATATATAATATTAATTTTTCTTCATAATTTATTTTAAATATAGTTTCATTTGCAATGTAACAATTTAAAATGCAACTGAAAGTAATTCAAAATGTATCTGAAATCAATTCAATATGTAACTGTCACAGTTGGTAGAACCGCTGTCTCATTTTGATCTTATGTGGGGGGGGTGATGTGTGTGTCTCGTTTGCACTGATTGTTTCTTGTGGGTGTGACCACTGATTGTTTCACCAGCGGCAGCTGCAATCCATTTCCAGCTCCTATTTATTGCCCTGTCTTTCGTCTTGTGTTTGTCAGATCGTTCTTTGAAGCCTCCCATGTCCGTGCCTGGTTTTCTCGTCCTTGTTAGTTTCCTGTTCTCTCGAGACGGATCGCTTCACTCCCGTGCTCACCGTTGGTTGTCTACTCCTCTTCACAAGAGGGGTAATCCCAGATATACAGGATATAATATAAACACAGGAAAACAGGAAAGGAAAGGCAAGGCTAAGACTAAACTAGGAAAGCTAGAGCAGGCTCCGTAAAGTAGCTATCAACTAAACAGTGATAAACACTAAACAATACTCGGCGACTTCAGCCGGATCTGGGTGGGTGTTATATAGTGTGTGCAATAGCTTTCAGGTGAGCATGTAATTGGTTACAGCTGTGTGCAAATAATTCAATAGGGTGGTGGAACAGGGGGAGGGACGGAGGGCCAGGTCCACATGGAAGTGGAGAGACTGGAGACTTCCACCAGTATGGGTGGAACTGAGTACCACCGCGACAGAGCAGACCACCAGAGCCAGACAGGAGAACACCACTCCGGAGCAGACGGAGCAGAAGACCACCAGAGCCAGACAGCAGACCACCACAGCGGAGCAGACAGAACAGGTGGAGCAGAAGACCACCAGAGCCAGACGGAAGACCACCACAGTGGAGTAGGCAGAGCAGACAGAACATAAGACCACCACGGTGGAGCAGAAGACCACCAGGGCCAGACAGCAGACCACCACAGCGGAGCAGACAGAACAGAAGACCACAATGGTGGAGCAGAAGACCACCATGGCTGAGCAGATGGAGCAGAGACCCCTGGTAGAGACTGGGAACTAGGGAAAACTGAGAAACAAGAAACTGACAGAGTATATACGGTCTCAAGGACCGAGGCAGAAAACATACCAAGTTCAACAATATTATCCCTGGTGACCACTGAATGGGCAGACAGTTCCACATTGGAATCCTTGGCAAAGACTGGTTGAGTTGACAGTTCATAACTAGACTCATTGAGTGAAACTGGACAGGCAGTCAGTTCAGTGACTGAAACTGGACTGACAGAAAATCCAGACATATTATTCAAAATTGGGCAAACAGATAATCAAGAACATAGATTAGAACTGGACAGGCTGACATGCCACACACTGGTGCATTAGTAGAAACTGGACAGATGGATGGTTCAACATCAGACTTTATTAAATCAGGACCAACAGATAATTCAAATTCAGACAGTAAAAAAATACTGGGACGATTTTGCGCTAACTGTTTCCCAGTACCATGTAAAGGGTTGCATTCGCACCGACAGTGTGTACTAGGACGTGATGTAAGCCGGTCGGCGGCGATGTCATTTGTGCACGGTGTTCAACAACAAAAACAAAAAAGAACAACGTTAACAACAGAAGGATGGAGGACGCTGTGATCAGAGCTGTGTTTTTGTTGTGTATCGCAGTTTTCACAACACATGGAATGGACATGGAATGTTGACGTATACGTAAAGCGATTGAAAGAACGGAAAGGAGGATTAAGAATCTCCACCGACAACTGGCAGTGCTTATTTGCTACAAGTGCCTGCAGTTCATCATCCGTATATTTATCGCTGTTCATCATACTTGCGAAATAAGTTGACACAATGTTTACAGTATGTTATACGGCGTTTTAAATAATGGTTGGTGAGGGCGTTTTCGAACTTGTAAGGCCAATCAATGTTTACTTATGTCACGGGTAGTACCAGTTGTGCTGGTCAGACCCTGCTCCGAAGTAGGAGCAAATTTGGTTCTCGAAAAAGGCAGTCCGGTACTAAAATAGCACCCAGTTCCTGCGGTGCGAAAACGCCTTAAAGTGGATAGTTCCACAATTAGTTCTGGTACTTTGAAAAGGTTTCTGCGGTGCGAAAGGCCCTAATAGTCGTGACAGGACAGGCAGAGAGTTCACATATGGCTTCCATAGCCTTGACAGGACAGGCAAAGAATTCACAAATGGCTTCCATAGCCATGACAGGACAGGCAGAGAGTTCACAAACAGCCTCCATAGCCGTAACATGACAGGCACAGAGTTTGCAGACAGCCTCCATAGCCATGACAGGATGGGGAGAGAGTTCACAAATGGCTTCCATAGCCGTGACAGGACAGGCAAAGAATTCATAAACGGCCTCCATAGCCATGACAGGACAGGCAGAGAGTTGATAAATGGATACCACTGACACCTCTGGAGGTTCTGCAGTGGTTGCCACCAGCTCTCAAGGTTCTACATCAGTATCATAAGGAAACAGGGAGAGTTCATTACTGGGCTCCACCACCGTACAAGAAGCTGAGGCAAGCGCTGCCGCCTCAGGAGGTTTAGCAGTATGTGCGGCCACCTCTGGAGAAACTGCAGCGGGCGCCATTACCTCTGGGGACACGACAGCTAGAGCCACTACCTCAGAAGTTTCTGCAGTGTCAACCACTACCTCTGGAGACATCATAGTGGCCACCCCCGCCTCTGGGAGTTCTGTGGTGATGTATGCAGCCAAAAACACCCTAAAGTGATCCCCATTATGGGAAGCATTACAGACAGGGGAATCAGTTCAGGAACAGATGAACTAGAATAAATGGGTCTGGGAATACCGGCTGCACGTACTGACACCAGCGGTGGATCCTCCATGCTGGATGCCAGTCTGGGAGACTGAAGAACTCTGGGTGCAACAGACAGGAAGTGACAGGACTCTGGACAATCAGCAGAGATGTGACGAGCCTCTGGATGACAAACAGCTAAGACGTGACGTGACTGAACGAACAGCTGAGACGTGACGTGACTCTGGCAGATCAGCTGAGGCATGACAAGACTCTGGAAGATCAGCTGTGACTTGACTGGCAGATCAGCTGAGGCGTGACGAGACTCTGGAAGACCATCAGTTAATCTACTGTCAGACCAGACTATGCAAGATCAGTTAAGATACTACGAAACACCAGCTGTGACTTGACTTGACCCTGGTAGATCAGCTGTAATGTGTCGAGGCTCTGGCAGATCAGCTGAGATGTAACGTGGCTCTGGCAGATCATCTGAAATGTGACGTGGCTCTGGCAGATCAGCTGAGACTTGACTTGACCTGGATCCTTGTGTGGCCGAGTATTCTGTAACGGAGCAACAGGAATGAGAGACATTTGGATCCATTTGCAAAACTTTATTTTAAAGACATGGTCAAAACAGGGGAAGGTCAGACAATTGCAAACAGGTATTTAGTGGGCAAGGCACAAGAGCAGTCCAGTGAATGGCCATGGTCGATCTTCCCAGCCTGCTGCCGTCCGCCATGATTGGGGAAGAGCAGGGAACGGGGGACTTGCTGCAGGCTGCCCTCGACAGGAGGAGCCATCGCCATCTGCCAGGAGGCGGAGGAGCATTGGTCCACCACCAAAGATGTCCAGTACCATTGCATGGCACCGCGAGTGAAAGCCTCTCAGCTGGTTGAGGACCAAGCGACAGTGTGTCTGGGAACCGGAACATTTTTTTTTTCCTCTCTCCCCTCTCTTGTCTCTCCTCATTCTTCCGTCTCCTTTTCTCTCACCTCGTCTGTCTGTCCTTACCCCCAGGTATGCTGTGGCTGCCGTGATCGAGGGGGGGGGTAAAGCACAGTCTAGTGGGCACCCCCCAGCCTGCAAAGTGCGATGGGAGTATGTGATGAGTGTGGCGGGGCCAAGAGCCATGGGAACGGAACGAGGCTGGTGGAGTAAATGCTAATGCACGACACAGAGGAACTCCGGAAGGATAAAAGGAGGAGTGATGACAGTGTTGGACGAGACAGGACCAGGCCTGGACTTAACCCTTTCGCACGTGAGTTTAAAATATTCAAGCTGAGACCCCGGCGTGAGTTCTTTTTCAGGCGACCGTTATTTAGAGTGTGCCGCCTTACTGTTTCCATGGCGACACGTCATGCTTGTCATGTGACACACCAAAGCCAAAATAGATCTGTATGACACATGGCTCGCTTTTATTTCGTTTTTCCTGTTTTATTCAAAATATTCACAAACATGCTCACTATATTATGGTATATCTGATATTCCGATTCTGAAATATGTGCAAGTAAATATATTTGGTAGTTTAAACACTTTTATATCGACCGTGTTAGTTGATCTATACCGGGTCATGGGCGCCGCCATGATAGTTCGCGCTGAATCCGAGCTTTGGGATTTATAACACGCAAATTCATCCTTTCCTCCGGAAACACATTAAAGTAGGTCTCCGGTAAACTCGGAGAAGGGCAGAGTAAACTTTATAGTTACCTACACAATCTGTATATGATATCAATAAAAACATGTAGTCAAATTATATTTGTAAGGGTCATTATTGCCGTTTCCATAGACATCAGCGTGTATTTTACAAACTGTAAATGTATGGGTTTGCTAGAACTTATGTGTTTTTAAATATCTGAAACCTAAAATAAGCATTGTATGGTTGAAAACACTGAATATTTGTGATAATATATCCAGCGTTCAGCGCGTCTGATCTGGCTCTGCGCCAGCCAAAGCGCGAAAGCGGATTTAAATTCAGCAGTTGATGACGTGACGCACTGAAAGTTCTAATCACACCGGTGTGATCGTACGCTTCAGGGACCAGCCAAAACTAATCACACCGGTGTGATCGTACGCGCTAAAGGGTTAACTAAAAAAGAATCAATATAAAGCATGACTGTATTGTAAGTGTTGTTCCTTTGCCTTCATCTGCTCAGCTGGACATCCCGCATTGATACACACCAACGATACATAGACTGAACAATTACTTTATTTAATTGAAGTCATTTAGGTTAACTTGCTTTTCTGAAATAAGTTTAGTGATTATGTTTTACAAGGAAACTGCACATGCATTCTTAGGGTATAAAAGAGTATGAAAGAGTAGAGGTAGAGATAACATGGGTAGAGATAACTTACAAAAGTCCAGTGGAACAAAATCTCATCCCAATCACATTGCAAATATAGCTTGTGTGTTTCTTCTTATGAATGTATGAATGTCATTTTAAGTTTTTTATTTATTTTTTATTTATTTTTTTATGCATGGTTGTTGACAGTTGTCATTTTTATGAAGTACAAACAACCAGCTCTGCTGTCGTTAGCCATTTACACTTTTTTGTGCATTGTTTCTCTCCAAACCTGCATAATAAGCACATGCCATACTTTTAATAAACGTGACTTAAACATTTATTCACTTGTGTGGGCACCACACATCACTGCACTGCAGATGTCTGGGTAATTTGCCTGTCCACCTTCATATTCAATCCCCTCCACCCCCTTTTTTAAGGAAAGACCTGTTAAACCCCCCATTACTGTAAGTTGTTTTAAATTATATTAAATAACCATCAACTACATTTACTTTAGATATAAAGGGGGTTCAAATTGACATCATTTGCTGGGAGGTGAACACTGGTATATCCTTAAGGGGTCAAAATTAGCAGTAGATTGAACACCAACATTTGACAGATTTATAAAAAAAAAGAAAAAAAAAAAAGAAAAATGTATTCAGACAATTTTTTTTCCAGGCTTTTAAAAAGTAGTGTCATCTACATTCCACAACTTCTAAAGCACAAGAATATGAATAAAATATCTAACAATATGAATGTACTCAAAATCAAAGTAAAAGACAAAAAACATATAGACAATAAAAGTATAACATACTGTAAAAGTTATGTGTTCTATATTGATAAATAATATGGATTTTTTTTTTGTTTATGTAATGTTACATGAGCACTAGTGTGAGTAATTCATGAAGTGCAATGTTATTACGATGCTATCATAACAATAAAGCCATTTTACTATATCTAATAATTTTTGTGTTTTGTTCTGTTGTGCAGGTCTCTGCAAACAGCTTTAATGCAAACCTATTTATTTCTTTTAAAGTATTTATTTTGCTATGCTTTACTCGTGTTGTACAATGTGTCTCGAACACCATATCGTGTCTATGCAATGCAAATGAAACTCACAATACACAGGGGGTCACACTGTGAAAGTGATGACTAATTGGGACTATTTATCAACATTGCTCTGGCCAATCCTGACAAGTACATGCTTTTTTACCTGACTCTCATTAGCACTATCTGTAATGAGGGAACTCTGAAATCTATTCATTTGCATACAGTACACCAAGCGAATAAAGTGTAGGGGTCTCTGGGGGTTTTATGTAACTTACATTGTACACTGGGTAGAGCAAATTACTTACAATGATTTAAAGATGGCAAAAATGCAGTGATATTGTCTGGAGGTTCTTGTTCAGGGTGAATATGATTGTGGACATACAAACCACTCACTGTAGACAGTGAAAAAAAAAAAAAAAAAAAAAAAAAAAAAAAAACAATACATAAATAAATAAAATAAAGCCTACAAGTACTTTGAACATGAACAGTTTCTGAAAAGAACAGTTGGAAAAGCTATGATGCATTTAAAAGGCACCATTACTTTTAAGCAAAGCTGAATGCAGAGCTCTAATGAAAAGCTATTGAGGCATCAAGGCCCAGAAAGCTTTTAATGTCAGTCATTCCACCTTTTACCAGGCATTTAATGCAGACTGGGACTGCATGTAAGCATGACAAAGAGAGCACAGGTTCAATAACAAGGTCAGTGTATGGAGTCAAAATAATGCCGCATATATACGCAAAAAAATTAAGTTTTGCAAACGAAAATTAAAGTATTGAGGAAAATAATTTTGCTTTTTGCAAAAAAAATAAAGAATTGCGAAACATAAATGATACCGCGCGAAAGCAATGATTTTGCAATACATATTTTCCATGGTCATATATATTATTTTATTTGCAACACTGATTTTATTTTGCGTGTCAGTCTAGTTTGAGCTTGCGCTGCCGTTTTTCCTTTGCGCTTCATTTTTCTGCGCGTCTCACTTTGTGGCGCTGTTTTGACGTGGGGGTGGAGTCAAGGGATGGGGGCGTGTACAACAGGCTTACAGATATGCTGACGTTCTGTGTACACTGTAAATTGTTGGCCAATAAGCAGACATTTGCTCAGTGGGACTGTAAAAAAGACAAAGGCCTAATCTTTGAACCATTAAGGAGGACAAACATATGAGTACAACTTTGATGATTTATATTGCTATTGCTTTGTCATGGAAATCACTTCAGACTAAAGCTGGGTAACGAATACCGATATCTCAATATTAATCAATGATCATTTTTACGGAACGATATTGATTCTTAAATCCCAAGAATCGATTAGTCCAGCCTGTTTTCAGTTAATGGACGGAAAGTTGAAGGGCCCTTACCATACAATATATCGCAATAAGCATTTTGCTTTGGTACTTTTAATATGAAACAAAGTCTCAGATTTCAAATTCTGTCCATTGTATTGCAGTCTTCAAACAATAAATGTCATTTTGTTGCTGTTTAATCTGGAGTGACAGATCGCTGTAGCACCTCAGTTCTACAGACGCGGCAGCATGTAGAGCACATGAACTAATCATCTCCTCCACATTAATACCATTTTCAGTGCAAAATAAACATGAGTCACAACTAAACATCTGAAGGTAAGTTAAAAGAAAGGGTACAACTTTACAAGCCATATGCTGTCTCATGTAAATGCTCAATCAGTGTTTCAGCTAAATAGACGATACATGTAACGGCTTGTAAACCATGTCACGTAATGTCACATTTACCTCAGAAAAACTTATTTGATGACCATAAACTCATTAATCAGATAGAAAAATAAACTGTAGAGAGGGGCATTTAGCTAATTATATGCACCATATAACATATTCGTTTTGTTACTGTTCTTCAATGTTTAATTTATGTTTAAAATCCATCAAGTTTTATGACAGCCAACATTACATTTATATATACGTGTATATATATATATATATATATATATATATATATATATATATATATATATATATATATATATATATATATACAGTACAGACCAAAAGTTTGGACACACCGTCTCATTCAAAGAGTTTTCTTTATTTTCATGACTATGAAAATTGTAGAGTCACACTGAAGGCATCAAAACTATGAATTAACACATGTGGAATTATATACATAACAAAAAAGTGTGAAACAACTGAAAATATGTCATATTCTAGGTTCTTCAAAGTAGCCACCTTTTGCTTTGATTACTGCTTTGCACACTCTTGGCATTCTCTTGATGAGCTTCAAGAGGTAGTCACCTGAAATGGTTTTCACTTCACAGGTGTGCCCTGTCAGGTTTAATAAGTGTGATTTCTTGCCTTATAAATGGGGTTGGGACCATCAGTTGTGTTGTGCAGAAGTCAGGTGGATACACAGCTGATATTCCTACTGAATAGACTGTTAGAATTTGTATTATGGCAAGAAAAAAGCAGCTAAGTACAGGAAAACGAGTGGCCATCATTACTTTAAGAAATGAAGGTCAGTCAGTCCGAAAAATTGGGAAAACTTTGAAAGTGTCCCCAAGTGCAGTCACAAAAACCATCAAGCACTACAAAGAAACTGGCTCACATGCGGACCACCCCAGGAAAGGAAGACCAAGAGTCACTGCTGCTGCGGAGGATAAGTTCATCCGAGTCACCAGCCTCAGAAATCGCAGGTTAACAGCAGCTCAGATTAGAGACCAGGTCAATGGCACACGGAGTTCTAGCAGCCGACACATCTCTAGAACAACTGTTTAGAGGAGACTGTGTAAATCAGGACTTCGTGGTAGAATATCTGCTAGGAAACCACTGCTAAAGAAAGGCAACAAGCAGAAGAGACTTGTTTGGGCTAAAGAATACAAGGAATGGACATTAGACCAGTGGAAATCTGTGCTTTGGTCTGATGAGTCCAAATTTGAGATCTTTGGTTCCAACCACCATGTCTTTGTGCGACCCAGAAAAGGTGAACGGATGGACTCCACATGCCTGGTTCCCACCGTGAAGCATGGAGGAGGAGGTGTGATGGTGTGGGGGTGCTTTACTGGTGACACTGTTGGGGATTTATTCAAAATTGAAGGCATACTGAACCAGCATGGCTACCACAGCATCTTGCAGCGGCATGCTATTCCATCCGGTTTGCGTTTAGTTGGACCATTTATTTTTCAACAGGACAATGACCCCAAACACACCTCCAGGCTGTGTAAGGGCTATTTGACCAAGAAGGAGAGTGATGGGGTGCTGCGCCAGATGACCTGGCCTCCACAGTCACCGGACCTGAACCCAATCCAGATGGTTTAGGGGTGAGCTGGACCGCAGAGTGAAGGCAAAAGGGCCAACAAGTGCTAAGCATCTCTGGGAACTCCTTTAAGACTGTTGGAAGACCATTTCAGGTGACTACCTCTTGAAGCTCATCAAGAGAATGCCAAGAGTGTGCAAAGCAGTAATCAAAGCAAAAGGTGGCTACTTTGAAGAACCTACAATATGACATATTTTCAGTTGTTTCACACTTTTTTGTTATGTATATAATTCCACGTGTGTTAATTCATAGTTTTGATGCCTTCAGTGTGAATCTACAATTTTCATAGTCATGAAAATAAAGAAAACTCTTTGAATGAGAAGGTGTCCAAACTTTTGGTCTGTACTGTACTATATATATATATATATATATATATATATATATATATATATATATATATATATATATATATATATAATAACTAATTGAAGTAGAAATATTATGTACTGTAATTGTAACTTTATTATTTTAAAAACTTTATTAAGTGTAATTTTAACAAATCAATTTTAACCTTCCGTATGATTGTAATGTAGTATCGAATTGAATCGTAAAAAATTTGTGTCACAACCCAGCCCTACTTCAGATACCTTTTTCCTGTAGTTATCATTTGAAGGCTATGATCTGATGAATAGGAGATGGATACTGTAGGAACATAAGTGAACATTCAAGTAAGGTCGCAATGGTCTACTATGGTTGCTCCCTTGACTACTTACCACAAGCTGTAAGGATCAAAACTTGAACTTATCTTACTCAGAATTGCTTTAGGTAAGTTCAGTTTCAACTTAATTTCTGTTAAGTTTTTCTTCATTGTGTAAGATCAAGTACTTGAGTAATTAAAGTCAGTGTGAATTAATATTTGCAACTGTTGTTTCAACTTAAAGTGTTCATGCTCAACCTCATATTACTCAACCTGAAATGTGAAGTTGTATTAAGTCACAACTTGTTTATTTGACTTATCTCAACAAGTTTAAGCTACAGTAGTTATTATGACACTAGTTAACACTAAATTTGGTCACTGTCATGCCCCTGGACTCATTATGTTGTTTTCCCTCCACATGTGTTCCGTGTACCTGTTAATTAGTTATTCCATGCACCTGTGTTTCCCCAATTATCCTGTCTTTATAATTATCCTGTCTTTATAAGCCCTAGTCCTTTCAGCTTGTGTTTGTCGGATCTTGAACGTCTTCCATGTGCTCCCATGTTTCCCATTTGGATTATTAAAGACTCTCGTTTCGTGAATTCCTCATCTCCTCGTTCCTGGCTTCCTTGTGTACTGTGACAGATGAACCAACCTAAACAATTACCTCCATTTGTACCCTCCGTTTTGTTTCCATTTTTTTCCAAGTGTTTTTCTTTCCGTTGTGTCCAATGGATCCCCTCCTTCACCCGGAATACCTCCTCCCCCTGATGGAGCAGGGTAAGAAATTGCTCAGGGCCCATACCAGACTGTTCTGGGTACTGGCAAGCCTCACCAACTACCCGGATGATGCACTCTGTGCGTTCCACGATGCCAGTTTGAACATCACGTACAGAGCTCCGTCATCCGAGGACGGTCCCCGAGCGTATTTTGCTACCTTTGTGGAGTGGACACTGGGGAGAAATGGATCGCCATTCCCCGCCGGTTCACAGGAGTTAATCGCCAGTGCCATTCCCGACCCAGAGCCCAGCCCACCATCCCCCGCTGTGCGACGCTTAAGCCCGAGCCCACCGATTACAGAGAACCAATTCCCGCTGCGATCTGCGAGCCAGCGCAATACCGAGCAACTGAGTGGAGGATCGCCCCAGACGGAGTGGCCAAGCTGTCAGACCAGGTGAAAGAGTCAACTACAGAGCCCACCATAGGGAGAAAGCCACAGCAGTGTGAGCGTGGAGAGAAGCTCCACCCCCTGCATCACGGCTGAGGGTGAGCTGAGTATGGAGCGGTGCTGGTGCCAAAACCGGGAGGGGGATCTAATAGACTAAGAGTCTGAACTGTAGATCGAACTGCCCCCTCTCCTCTCTCCATCGTCTCCACTGGTCCCATCCAGCCTTCCTTTTCTCGTTCAGCCCTGAGGGACCTTCCGGTCCTCCGGTGCCTGCTCCTCAAAAGTGCCCTCCAGTGCCTGCTCCTCGAAAATAACTGCCCTCCCACCCTCTGCTCTCCTCTGCTCCCGTTGGACTGCCATCCTCCAGCATCGCCCTGGTCAGAGTCTCCCTCACCTCCGCCTCCAGCCTCCTCGGTGAGGACTCCGCCTCAGCCCGTAGACCCAGCGGCTTCACCGTCAACCATCGATCCAACAGCTCCACTGGGCTCCCTCATCCCTCCAGCTCCGCCTTGGTCGGGTGTCGACCCACCATCGCCTCTGGACTCTTCTCCTCTGGCTGTGCCTCATCGCTCCATCCTACCGGATCCATTGGGCTCCTTCCTCCCACCAGCTCCACCTTGGTCCTCAGTTGCTCCGCCTCCGCCGTGGATCTCCGGATCTCTGCCTCCACCTCGGTCGCCAGAGCCCTCGGCTCCACCCTGGCCCCCCCCAGATCCTCTGCATCCCCCTGGATGCAGGGGATCGTTAGCTCTCTGTCTCCGCCTTGGGTTCCTCCTCCATCTCCTCCGTCACCGTTGGTCGCCCCCTGGAGTCAGCAGCCATTCCTCCTCCATGGCTCCTCCCTCTGTGGGTCGACATCATCTCTATCTCATCTCTATCTATCTCACACTTCCGTTGTGACTGAGCGTGAGCAGATGGAGTGGTGTGAGTGTGTGTGGGAACCTTGTGAATGTATTCACTTTTTTTCTTTTCTCTTTCCTGCCTTTGCTGTTGTTACCAGGGGTTGAGTTAGTTGTTCAGTTGGGCTGTGTGCTACCATCTTTTTTGCGGGCAGGATGATGGCCCACATTCACAAGTTTTAAGCAAACTCATGCAGCATCATGGCGTGAAAGTGGCATCCGCAGTGAGTGTGGAAGATTGTTGCCTAGCTGCAGGAGAGGTTGTGGGACATAAAAGTATCATGTCGGCCTCTAAGATGAACAGTGTCATTGTTTTGTTTCTCAGTTCTGTTGATAAAGCTAACGAGTTAGTTGAAAAGGGAATAGATTTGTCACTGCATCTCAAAGTTGATGATTTTGATTATGTCATATATGCTACAACGGAACAAATGAAACGTTTTAGTTGTGGGGAAGTTGGACATTTAGTTTGTGCTTGTTCCGGTAAAAATAATGAAAACGACCTCCTGTCTGAGGTTACTGTAAACAGCAAGTTGAGTGAGACTGTGCCATCAAATGTGGCTCCATCTGCAGCAGGGTCAAACGCAGTGGGAGAAAGAACTGTTGAAAATTTGCCTGCGGGTGGGAGAGCGGCAATTCAGGTGTCTGTCCTCACAGAAGACAGATTGATTGCTGCTGAAGCCATGAATGTTCAGGCTTGCCAATCCGCTATTAACAATGAAATGCAAAAAAAGTGACAGTAAAGACAATGGTCTGCCGCCTAACTTGACTTGCGATGGCATAGAGGCAGAAAAGAGCTAATTTAAAGTTCCATCAAAAAGAAAGCAATCCAGTGAATTTCAGGTTGCTAGAGCAAAAAAAGTTAGATGTAGACAATGTTTTTGGTGAAGATGGCATGAACAGTGGTAGTGATTCTTCCGATTCCAGCGTTGGTTTGTCTCAGAGAGCAGTGGTTCTCAACTCCAGTCCTCGGGACCCACTGCTCTGCACATTTTGTATGTCTCCCTTAATTAAACGCACCTGATTCAGATCATGAGCTAGTTAAGAGAGCGATCCATGAACTGAACTGAGTGTGTCAGATAAGAGACACATACAAAATGTGCAGAGCAGTGGGTCCTGAGGAATGGAGTTGAGAACCACTGTCAGAGAGATTTATCTTCTAGTAATTATGCAGTGGATAATATTAAACTCTTTATTAGAGCTACGAAAAACAATAGAGGGGTGTGTGTAAATGAGTTTCCCTTTCAGTCGGTCACTCTCGACGCCACGTCGGTGACTGATGAAAATGGGATATCGCTTCGATAGACCAATCTACTTTGAGTGTAAACTAAAAGAGCCAATGCACATAGGCATGCAATTATTGCATCCAGCAGCCGCTGATCACATCGTGAGTATAATAAGGCAGCAGGTGCAATGCATACCAGCTTTTCGCTTCGGAGCCGAGCGTTAGTATCGTTCTGCTCAACTGTGTCTGCTGTGAACTACGAGTTCAGCACTCACTCAGAACCACCCCCTGTCGTTTAGAAAGCGCCCAATCCACCTTCGCTCCACAGCACAAAAAAATCCACACTTCAGGCAGCACTACCCCCTGTCGTGTTGCAAGCGGCCAATTCCCCTGTGCGCCTCAGCACTAAAAGAGCATTTCCTAAAGAGCAAATTTCTCTAAAAGAGCTTCATGGGTACGTCTTTGTAAAGACGACGGATCGTCCTAATAAGGATGCCGTTTCACCCGTGTGTTTCTGGGTGCGGTCGTTACCTGGCAACGGGTGATGGTCAAGATCGCTGCCTCACATGTCTGGGCAAACACGCTGAGGTTGCTTTCGTGGAAGAGTCATGTTCCCTCTGTGGGAAGATGACCATCTCGGAGCTGCGAACCAGGCTCCGCTTCCTTCAAAAAAGGAATCCAGTGGTATCCAGTGGGCCTCCCCCCGACCAGATGTTGATCTCAGCATCGGAGGGAGAGCTGTCAGATGAAGATTCACCAGGTCGTGGATGGCACCTTTTACTGCCAGAAACCGGCTGGTGGGCTCCTCCTCCCTCACCACCCTCGATGGCGGTGCAGCGAAGGGGTATTCGGTGATTTCCCCCAGTGGAGCGGGGACCTGCACGAGGGTGGTCACGATCAGTACAATTGTGTCCTAAGTCTGCCTCCTGCTGGCGGGAAGACCCGGTGCTTCCTTCCCGGGCCTATAGGCATTCGTCTGGTCTAACCGGCAGTGCCTATATGGCTTGCGGGGAAGCTGCTTCTGCCTTACACGCTGTGGGTGCAGGTGTACCAGGCCAAGGCACTGAAGGACCTGCACGAGGGTGGTCACGATCCAGAAGTTCTGAAAGAACTCAAAACTGCCACTGGCCTTGCGCTCCCAGCGACGAAGGTCACCGCGCGTTCTCTGGTCATGCGATGTCCATGCTTGTGGTCCAGGAGCGCCATCTCTGGCTGAGTCTGGTTGAAATGAGGGATGCCGACAAAGATCAGTTCCTTAATGCCTGTGTCCCAGACCGGCCTCTTCGGTGACGTGGTCGAGAACCTGGCCCACCCGTCCACCGGTTGCAGCGCCCCAGCCTGCTCGTCGCCGAGGGCGGCCCCCTGCATCCACCCCGCTTCCGCGCCGCAGCAGCCTCCAGCAAGTGGCGCCGTAGAGCTGGGCATAGGCAGACCGCCCTACTTTCATGTGTCGATCCTTCCGTGCCACAGACCTTTTCTGCGGTTTGCTTTCGAAGGACGGGCATATCAGTACAAGGTCCTGCCCTTCTGGCTGTCCCTGCCTCCCCTGTGTCTTCCCGAAAGTCGCGGAGGTGGCTCTTGCTCCCCTCAGAGAGCAGGGTGTTCGCATTCTCAACTATCTAGACGATTGGCTGATACTAACACAATCTCGGATTCAGTTGTGCAAGCACAGGGACCTGGGGCTTCAGCACCTCAGCCTGTTGGGCCTTTGGATCAATTGGGAAAAGAGCAAACTTTCGCCAACACAGAGTATCTCTTTTCTCGGTATGGAGTTGGATTCGGTCGAACAGACAGCACGCCTCACAGAGGAACGTGCACGGTCGGTGCTAGCCTGCTTGAATACACTCAAGGGCAGGACAGCGGTCCCACTGAAACTTTTTCAGAGGCTCCTGGGGCATATGGTGGCCTCAGCGGCACTTACACCGCTCAGCCTGTTACATATGAGACCGCTCCAGCACTGGCTTTATGGCCAAGTCCCGAGGTAGGCGTGGAAACGTGGCACTCACCGGGTCCAAGTTACACCGGCCTGTCGCCAAACCCTCACCCCGTGGTCAGATCTTGCATTTCTCAGGGCAGGGGTGCCCCTAGAGCAGATCTCCAGGCATGCTGTGGTTTACACGGATGCCTCCACCACAGGCTGGGGGCCCACGTACAATGGGCATGCAGTCTCAGGGGTTTGGTCGGGCCCGCAGCTGCAGTGGCACATCAATTGCCTAGAGTTGTTAGCAGTGCACCTTGCTTTGAACCGTCTCAAAGGTCACTTACGAGGCAAGCATGTGCTGGTCCGAATGGACAACACGGCGACCGTTGCATACATCAACCGACAACGTGGTCTGCGCTCCTGTCGCATTTCACAACTCGCCCGCCACCTCCTCCTTTGGAGTCGGAAGGTTCTGAGGTCACTTTTTGCTGTTCACATTCCGGGCCAACCGTACAGCCGACGAGCAGTCTCGCGCAATGCTCCCGGGAGAATAGCGACTCCATCCCCTGACGGTCCAGCTGATTTGGAGACGGTTCGGAGCTGCTCAGGTAGACCTGTTTGCTTCTCCAGAGACCGCTCACTGCCAGTTGTTCTACTCCCTGACCGAGGGAACTCCCGGCTCGGACGCACTGGCACACAGCTGGCCGCGGGGCCTATGCAAATATTCATTTCCCCCAGTGAGCCTTCTCACACAAACACTGTGCAAAGTCCGGGAGGACGAGGTTTGAGTCTTGCTAGTGGCGCCATATTGGCCCACTCGGACCTGGTTCCCCGAACTAGTGCCCAAGGTGCCCACTACACCCTTCAAAGACCAAGTGGTGAACCTGCAAGCGCTGCCTCTGGAGGAGGCAGACCCAGCCCTGGCTTTGCTCTGTCCCGTCCAAGCATTGAGACGTTATGTAGACCAGACACAAAGCTTCAGGACCTCAGATCAGCTCTTTGTCTGTTACGGAGGCCGGCAGAAGGGGAATGCCGTCTCTAAGCAGAGGATGGCCCACTGAATTGTGGATGCCATAGCCCTGGCTTATCAGGCACAGGGTGTGCCCTGCCCGTTCAGGTTGTGAGCTCACTCAACTAGAAGTGTTGCATCCTCCTGGGCGCTGGCTCGTGGTGCCTTGCTCACAGATATTTGTAGAGCTGTGGGCTGGGCGACCCCTAACACGTTTGCTGGGTTCTATAGCCTTCGTGTAGAGCCGGTATCCTCCTGTGTTCTCACCTCAAACGGGAAGTGGCACCGAGAGGCCCCGGTTAGTGTCGGCTTGCTAAAACTGCTCCAGAGTGTCCGTACTGTAGACCCGGTTGAGATCCTCCATCACCCTAGGCAGCTGGACGCGGCGGAACGTCCGGCGCCAGGCCCTCATGATGAATCCGTGAGAACCATGGAAGGCTGGGTTCCATATTGAGACCTAAGCGGTACTCGTATGCGTATAGTCCAAGGTATAGCCTCAGAGCCCGTGCTTCCCCGGCAGACTTCTGCCTTTCCAAGAGGGTTTGAATCACCTCAAATTTCTCCATATACACCTAAACGGATGCTATATGTGTATTTACTCCCGAGACCTCCTTCGGGAAGGATGGGGCTTCCGCAGCCTCCCTGTTCCAAGTGGAACGGGTATGTTTTCCCAGTGTTATCCAATCTCACCCAGTGAGGTAGTGCTTTGACAATGGTGAGTGGAACTACTTGTTCCGAGCCCCGGTCTACACCTAATAGGGGCGCAGGCGGCTCGCACAGGGCACTGGAAGGGGCAGCACCCATGGCGCTTTGGTAGGGATCCCATTTTCGTCGGTCACCGACGTGGCATTGAGAGTGACCGACTGAAAGGGAACGTCTCGGTTACGTATGGTAACCCTCATTCCCTGAAGGAGGGAACGGAGACGCCACGTCCCGTCGCCATGGTTGCTGTACCACCGCTGATCCGCCGGGTCTCCGGCTCAGCTCCTCAGCGAAAACCTGGTATGCATTGCACCTGCTGCCTTATTATACTCACGCTGTGATCAGCGGCAGCTGGATGCAATAATTGCATGCCAGTGTGCATTGGCTCGTTTAGTTTACACTCGAAGTAGATTGGTCTTTCGAAGCGATATCCCATTTTCGTCGGTCACCGATGTGGCGTCTCTGTTCCCTCCTTCAGGGAACGAGGATTACCATACGTAACCGAGACGTTTTTTCCTGACACGAGAAACAGTTTGTTCATAAAACTAGACTCTTTATGCCAGAAGGCTTGTTTACAGATGAGGAAGTATATCGATTGAAGAAGATAGTGAGAAAATTTAATTCTGACAATACTAATGAAGACAGTGAGAAAGCCTAGTAGCTTGGCCATTGATATGGTGACTTGGCGTGGAATGCTTCTGTGTGTGTTAGTTTATTTCTTAATTCCATTTATGAGTGAAGTGAATATCGCAACACTGAATGTTAATGGAGCAAGAGAAATGATAAAAAGAGCTGGTATATTTGAGGTGGTTAAGCAAAGGAAAATAAATAGTTGTAATGGTGTAACAGACAAATAGTGATGTAAAGAATGCTGTTGATTGGGAGGTGGAGTAGGACGGGATCTCTGTTTTGAGCCACAATACCGCTCATAGTGGAGTTGAGCCATTCAATCACCTGGGCTGGCCACCTAGGGAGATTTAAGACCATAGTTCAACTAAAAAAAAAAACAATTTTATTGGCCTGAATTACTGAGAAATGGGACTCAATACTGCAAGAGTTGCCCTGAGTGTTAGAAAGTCTCCATGAAAAGCCCTGCCAGAGCACCACTACAACCTCTACCCGTCATTTGTACACCATTTGAGAGATTAGGTATGGACATTATTGGCCCTGTGGAAAGGAGTAGAGCTGGAAATCGATTTATGCTTGTCATTACCAATTATGCAACTTGATATCCTGAAGTTTTCACAATGAAGCTAAGTACATACCAACATGCTTGATACAGCTGTTTTCCAGAGTTGGGTTTCCCTGTCAGATTCTTACAGACCAGGACACTAACTTTATGTCCACTCTCTTAAAGCAGGTGTATAAGCTGCCAAACTGATGGTCTCACAGAGCAGTTTAATCAAACATTCAAGCTAATGCTTTGCAAGTTCATCAGTGAGTCAGGCAAGGATTGAGACTAGTGGTTGCATTATCTCCTGTTCGCCTACAGGGACGTTCCCCAGGCCTTGACCGGGTTCTCTCCTTTTGATTTATTATACAGACGTGATGTGATAGGACCTTAGACACTGCTTCGTGAACTTTGGGAAGGAAACCCTGGGAGTGGGAACTCTGTAATTGTTATCTCTTATGTTTTGCAGATGAGGGAGCGGTTGGAGGCAATGACAAAACTGGCTCAGGCTCACATGGCTGAAGCACAGAGATACCAGAAGTTGTGGTATGATCGGTCGGCTTGGTGAAGGAGCTTTGACCCTGGGTCAGAAAGTGTTGGTGATGTTACCAAGCCAAGAGAGCAAACTGTTGGCAAAGTGGCAGGGTCCATTTGACTTCAGGCAGAAGCTTGGACCCACCACTTATGAAGTTGCAACACCAGACCTAGATTGGCATAGTAAAGTGCTGCATATCAATTTGCTTAAAGAGTGGATTCCTTGTCCTGAGAAATCGCAAGTCCTGATGATTCAACAGGTGGTGGAGGAAGAGGTAACGGAGGAACAATATTTGCCTCAGCCCATTTCTGCATGTCTTGATTTGGATAATTTGCCAAAGGATCACCAAGCACAGGTGAGAGCTCTTTGCCACCCTGACAATTTTTCAGAGTATCCAGGATCTACTACATTGATTGAACACAAGATTGTACTGAAAGGTGATGCTGTTGTTTAAAGGATGAGTTATTGAATACATAAGCGTTTACGGGCCTCCTGGAGAAAAGAGATGGATCTGATGCTAACATTGAAAATCATCGAGCCATCTAATAGTGAGTGGTACCATCCCGTGGTTTTAGTCCCTAAAAAAGATGGAACCTTAAGGTTTTGCATTGATTTTAGCTACCTTAACTCTGTTTCTAAGTTTGATTCCTACCCAACTCCCCGCATAAATGACTTGATTGACTGCGTGGGTTAAAGTAAATACCTGACCACCATCGACCTAGCCAAAGGCTATTGGCAAATTCCTTACTTCTCAATCCAGAGAGTTGACTGCCTTTAGAACCCTGTGGGGGCTATTTCATTTTAGGGTCCTTCCTTTTGGCCTGCACGGGGCTCCAGCTATCTTTGAGAGGCTCATAGACCAGATATTGCATGGTTTGTCTTTTGTGGCCGCTTATTTAGATGACATTATTATCTACAGTGACACCTGGGAACAGCATATGCAACATCTACAATCCACTTAAATGTGCTGTGGCTTGAACTGAAATTGAGTATCTGGGCTATATCATTGGTAAGGGGGAGGTCAGACCCCAGATGAAGAATGTCCAAGTCATTCAACAGTGTCCTCTACATCAAACATGTAAAGAATTAAGGTCATTCCTCGGGATAGCAGGCTTTTATAACTTATTTATTCCCAATTTATCTGGCAAAGCAGCAGCCTTAACAGACATGGTGGGCTCAAGATCCCCTAATCGTCTCAGTGGACGGAGCAAACAAAGACCGCTTTCATGGCCGATGACGTGGCCACAGAGTAAAACGGTAGCTGACATGCACATGCACACGTGTACCTTTCCCCTTTTGGTTTTGTACATGTTAGTTTGATTTGCTTATTAGTATTTGATTTAACATTTGTTACAGATCATGCTATTTAGATTTCATAATAATGACAGACACAGATTTGGTCTATTTATCTATTTTTAGTTTACTCTACTTGTGAATGTTAATTTGTGTATATTAATTTGCTGCTTATGATTTATTTCTCTAAGTTAATTATTTGATGGTGTTTAGTGATGTTTGTAGTATTCCCTGTGAGTGTGCATGAGTTTGTGTAATGGACTAGTCCTCTGTGTATAAAAGCTCCCCTCACATTTTTCTTTCTTTGTTTTTTGTTACTTTGTTTTGAGTATTGTTAAGGTTCTGTTTAGTTGACCATTTTTAATGGGCCCAGACCTGTCTTTCTTTTCTTTATTTTCATTTGGTTTCTAAGTGATTTGATTTGTAACTTTGTTTGTATTGAAAAAAAATATTTTTGGTTGGAAATCCTGCTTTTCTTGATACAGTAGATAGAATGTTGTTTTTAAAAACATTATGTTCTGTTTTGCAAAATTGCTCTAGTGAAGAATATTTATTCTTGGGTGGTGATTTTAACTGTACGGCTTCTAACTTAGAAACCATGTTGAACCCCGTGTGCCTTCACGTAATTTGTTAATCCAGCTTATTAGGACACATGACTTATGTGATGTTTGGAGATGTTTTTGTGTTTTATTTGTGTTTTGAAGTAATCAAAATCCACAGCTTCACTATAGAGAGAGACGCTGTACAGACAGGCATCGGCATGAAGGGGCGTAGATTACGTAATATCATGGAAATTCATCCCCCGCACTTTTTTGGTCAAGTGTGTTCGCATAGAGGTTTTCAAAAGCTGGTGTGAATAAATAACGATTTAAACTCAAAGATACAGGATAGTCTGCGCATGACCTGGTATTTTATTTGGATCCAGAAGGCGAGATGTACATCACGGAGCGTTCATGCAGTGTGTGTTTCATTCAT
This sequence comes from Cyprinus carpio, assembly GCF_018340385.1. Lineage (NCBI taxonomy): Eukaryota > Metazoa > Chordata > Actinopteri > Cypriniformes > Cyprinidae > Cyprinus > Cyprinus carpio. The sequence continues at coordinate 21,337,206 of NC_056572.1, forward strand.
ACTCGAAGCCGGAGGACGCTCTTGCACAGAAAGTCATACCAGGAAGTTCCTAATATGGACAAAAGCATCCAGCCATCGGTGTATGAAAACAGTTGTTTTTCATAGAAAAACAGAAACTTTTGGAAACACGAAGACATTAAACATACGATTGCGACTATATATGGTTTTTCAAGTCATCTCCAGCAGGTGATAAATAAAGTATATGAACAATGCAGTGCTAATTGACACAGCATTTATTAGAGTACAGAAATTTATTCTGCCTTGTTCAGCAGTTATAGATTTCTAAGCTAGAAATTAGAGAAACATTAAAGTTGCCTATACACTACCAGTCAACAGTTTTTGAACAGTAAGCTTGCTAATGTTTTTTAAAGAAGTCTCTTCTGTTCACCAAGCCTGCATTTATTTGATCCAAAGTACAGCAAAACAGTAACATTTTGAAATATTTTTAATAGGCTATTTAAAATAACTGTTTTCTATTTTAATATATTTCAGAATGTAATTTATTGAGATTTCAAAGCTGAATTTTTAGCATCATTATTCCAGTCACACGATCCGTCAGAAATTATTCTGATATTCTGATTTGATGCTCAAAAAAAAAAATAAAACTCTAAGCTTTTGAATGATATAGTGTATAATGTTGCAAAGGCTTTTTAAAAAAATTAAAAAAAAAAAAATATTATATCATAAATATTAAATCACATCTGTTTTAAATATTGATAATCAGTAAATCAGTATATTAGAATGTTTTCTGAAGGATCATGTGACACTGAAGACTGGAGTAATGATGCTAAAAATACAGCTGCACATCACAGGAATAAATTACATTTTAAAATATATTCAAATAAATGCAGCCTTGGTGAGTAGAAGGGACTTCTTTAAAAGCATAAAAAATCTTACTGTTCAAAAACTGTTGACTGGTATGCTATATAGATTACAGAAATTATACATAGTAATGTTTTATATTATATTGTAATGTTTTATTTATATTTTTTTCAAGTATATATATATATATATATATGTGTGTGTGTGTGTGTGTGTGTGTGTGTGTGTGTGTAATTTCTGTACCCCTCACTTCTAAAAATGTGGCTACGCCACATTGGTGAAACATTGGTGCCATGTCGGCATGACTAATTTACTCGTAATTGCACTCTCACGAATCCATTCAAATAAATGTCATTTTACTGTGCTTCTCTATATCTGATTTAATAACCGATAAAATAACTGATTGAAATGTAGCCTACTATTATTTCATCCTTCCAGACAAAATTTGCACTTCATAAAGCTGCAATGGCAGATTAAACTTTTAATTCTGATAACCTTTGAATCGTTTCATGCCTACTTAAAGAAAGAAAATAACACATTCATTTTTTTTTTTGTTAACATCATCATTATTATTATTATTATTATTATTATTATTATTATAACTATTATTTCCTTCTTTATTCATTTGGTCTTATCAGATCATTACTATTATAGACAGTTAATGCATTAAAATGAAGACAGCTCAACTCACGTTTTGCAGAAAGTTTAACTCTTCATACTTCATACTTCAATATAAAACAGTGCTGAACTTTGACAAAAAGTATTTTTAAAAATGTCTTAACAGTGATTTTCTAATGTCTAGTTATAAATCCAACAGCATAAGGTGAAAATAACTATATACATAAGGGAGTGGAAACTGCAAGTGAATACACATGAATCTTTGACAATTTTTCACCATTGATTTGCAGAATATTTTCTGTGTGAGTTACTGTTAAACAGTGCTGGGAAGTTTACTTTGGAAATGTAATAGGTTACAGTTTACATGTTACCCTATTTAAAATATAATAAGTAGTGTAACTATTTCAATTGGTTTATTAATGTAACATTACATTTGATTACTTTTCTAAACTGTTATTAATTTTCAAAAATTTAAAACAGGCAGGGTTAAGCTTACAGTAGAACTCAACACTGATTATTGGCAGACTTTAAAAGCCTTCATCACTTAAATTAAGATTATAATCATTTAATTTTAAACCACAGCCACCACAAAATCACACTTAACACCTTTTTTTACTTTGAGATCAATCTGTTTCTGATTAAATTCTGATGTTCTGGTTAAATAAAGGTTTAAAATCATAACAAGAAATAGTTTGATAGCTATGATACTGTTTTTAAAATCAAATCTTTTCACAGCTAAGACAGGAAACACTGGCATCTAACAATGCCTTGGGAAGGAAAAACCAGTTTATCTTAAAGCATATGCATAAACCCAAATAGGAAATAAAACAGTTATTGAATAAGCATGCATCTTATTCTGTGTATTAAACTCCTGAAACATTGGTGCCTTGTATTTTAGAATAAATATTTTAGAATAAATCAGTCAAATCTGTATGTGTGTGTTTGTGTGAAAAAATTCAAATGCAATCCCTTTTGTAATTGTTAACATTTTCACAAGTAACTGTAATTTAATTACACTTTTTTCGTAACAGATTGCACTTACATTTATTTTGTAATTAAATTACGTAATTCCATCACATGTAACTAACTCACTAACTAACATGCAACTAGTTACTCCCCAACACTGGTGTTAGGGAATAGAATATATGGGGAATACAGACACTGATCTATATTTGCCTCCCCTCATTCTGCTCTTGCCCCCTTTTTGCCACCCCAAATATGAAATCCTGGACACGCCCCTGGACAATATGGGCGATTGCTGGTGCAGGCGGGTAGACGTTCGTGTTTGCGAGATGCGGGAGAATAAAATGATTCACGGGACTCCCGCAAAATAGAAATATCTAAACATAAAGTATCTAAAACAAATAAATTGTTATTCATCCATTGCACAAAAGCAACATGAATTAATATAAAATATAAACAATGAACAGGTGCAAGCATATGCAAAGTTTCTATTTAGGCTATGACACGTGTTTGCAGTGTTGAGCAATGCAGTGCTGACATTTGCGTGCTCATGAATCCTCTCATTATAACACAGGAATCGTAGACATTATGAAAAATTCATTATGCATGTATTTATTGTGTTATAACAGAGATATGTGAGACTATGATAAACTGAGATGTCTTTTAGAGATTATAATTGCAGCGCTTTTAACTAATTACTTTGGAATATAGTAATCAGGGCCCGGTTCCCCGATAACGCTCACTCTTAGCGCGCTAAGAAGACTCGAAAAGATATATCTTACCAAAGTTGTTTATGTTCCTAAGTGTGTTCCCCGAAGTGTCCCTTAGGAAGCTTCTTAACACGCTGCCTCTTACGTTCGACGTTAAAAAGGCGCTGTCCCAAGTGAAGGTGCTGAATAAGTTTGCATCGATTGCTCAGGAATCGATTTTCCACCTCACGCGAAGGTTCATTACGACGTTAAGAAAGACAACACGTTCTATGCAAATGAAACATTCCTCAAATTATTCCAGTAATGTTTATTTTAACATAGTTTAAGTTATCCGTAAAATATAGACTATTAATTAAATGATCAAATTATCAGTAATATGTTCACACGATATGTTGTGACGGGTAGACGAACCAGGTATCCCTCCCTAATCATCCACCCTCCTTATCCCGTTGTGCCACTTGTGTGAATAAGTATGTTCTCAGAGGGTATCCACTATCCCAGAGGAACAGGCTCTGACCAAACCCCTCTCTCTCCGGTTGTTCACCCACGGCAGAATTGGCCCAGACAAAACTGTCGTGGGTGCTGCCTGGCCACCTTGCCACCAGGTCGGAGATCACACCCATATGGTACACTATAACCTGCACGTTTATGGCCACGTATCCCTTTCACGATATGTACGCCTGATCAATCACTGATGGATTGGCGATAGGGATGAGTGTGCCATCCACCAGGCCCAAGACTCTGGGGATGCCAGCAATGGCATGACAGCCCTGGTGCACCTCCTGGACCTCCTGACATGTTGCCGGCAGCCCGATGTAATCCCCGGCGTTGCGCAGAAGGGCGTTGGTGACAACAGGGGCGTCATGCACTCATGATTTTTGAGGGGGCACGTGTGTGTGTGTGTGTGGGGGGGGGGGATTGAATACAATAGCACTGTATTCAATTCAGTTCAGTTCAATTCAATTCAATTTTTTTGTATAGTGCTTTTTAGATACAGATCTTTGCAAAGCAACTTCACAGAAAATTACGTTTCTACAATATTTAGTAGTAGCTTATCAGTGGTGACTGTCAGTTTATGTACATATGGCAGAAATGTACGGAAAATTTTTATTTTACAGAGAGCAAATAACATTTACATTATCAAAGAACATTTTCACTTCAGTCAGAGTTTAAGCACTCTCAAAAACTCCCATTTAAATCACTGAAGCTGTTTACACTGTGAAATAAATATCATTCTTACAATCGTAGGCTACGCACGTCTGCATTTTGTTGTTTATAATTAAGTCAGCGAGCAAGTGAACGAAACACCGCATTTCAGCGATGACTCATCTGCACGTCTCTGATTGGCCATTGCCTTCACAAGCTCAACAGAATCGTGATTGATTGGTTATAATGCAGCGCCAGCCAAAGTGCGCAGATTTGAATTTAGCAGCTGATGCTATGCAGCACTTAATGATTTAATCACACCGGTGTGATTGTATCAAATATAAAAAAATATTCTTTTGGAAGCTGCATTTAAAATCCACTCGGCTCAGAAATCTGAGGGGGCACGTGCCCCCTCACTTTGAATGGGCATGATGCCTCTGGGTGACAGTGTGGACGTACCTCCACACCGAGGTCTTGCTTAGGCCGTAGCCCTCTCCCACGACCTCGATGAAGCTCCCTGTAGCAAAAAACCTTAGCGCTGCAAGCAGCTGGACTTCAGGGCTTAAAGCAAAATTCCGCTGCGTTAGCCTGGCAAGCGCAGGTCTGGGAAGGTCCAGCAGCTCCATAATGAGTTGTCTTGGGAGGCAAAATTTTTTTCATATAGCCACGTCAGGCAAAATGTCAAAAGGGCTTAAGTTTTGCCGAATAAAAAAATTGACATGGACTAAACGGTTCCGCGGCCTGCGCCGTCTTTGATTCAATACAAGGACACTTTGGATCGCTGCCATAGTTGGTCGCTTTCTGGACACCACCATGCTTACCCATTTATAGATCTTAGCCATTTAGAGCCAAATTGTTTGCCAGATTTTTATTATCAAAAGTGATTGCCAATTTAAACGCTTTAATGACATTACGAAATAGCCTAGGCTAATTACCATTATATTAGTTCTGATACCAAATAAAGTCAACTTCATAAATAGGCCTGTATCCATTGCGAACATATTTTATTATTAGTCTTTAAATGTCCATAACATAAAATCATTGTTGAGCCACAACATTGTCAACATACCGTAGTTTGACTTGTACTGCGCTGCGCTGATTTCTAAAGACTGCTGCACAGTGGCGGCGACCTGCGTCTTGAGCTCAAACAACGCTAAGAGAGAGCTTACAAATGGTCTAGACGAACCTTACGAAAGTGTGACTTACAGAAGATATACTTAGTGTACGAACGTGTTGGGAATCATGTCATAATGATAAGAGAGAGGTTAAGGAATAGGTTAAGAACTACTTAGCGTAAGAACGTTTGGAGGAACCAGGTCCAGAACAGTAATGTGATTACTTTTAAAAGGAGTAATCAGTAATAAGTAATTTGATTACCTGTTCAGAGTAAAATGCCCAAGACTGGTTATATTTACCAAAAGAGGAGAGTGGACATGGTTTAATGTATCTTCGAAGCAGAATAGCGACTTTTCGGTTACAATTTATACAAAGACTGTTGATGGGTTCAGCTGATTTTAAATGGTGTGCTATTTCATATGTCATCCTACAGAATATTGAGAGTTTGGGAGTGGACGAATTCCTTTTTTAATGGACCCTATAAAACTGAACAATTCTGGCCTTCAAGTGTTTTACGAAAACCATTTTAAAGTCTGGAGTATTTTTGTTATTAAACAAATAGAGACGTCTCAGTCCCTTCATTGGCTTTTGGATGAGCCTCTTATTCATGGAGCACATTTGGATTTGTCCGTCGGTGGACTGTTTCCAGGACTCAATAAGACACTTATCGACAGTAAAGTCACGACATTGGGTCAATTACTGGAGACAGCAAGAGTGGATTTCAAGAAAAAGGAAGCACAGGCACAATGTTTGAGAATTAGATTGACTCGTCTAATAGTGCAAATGTTAATGAAATGGGAGACAGATCTTAGAACAACAGACACATTTTTGTTGTCTGAGTACTGTAATGGTCTCTGTGAGGGAAATCTTCAGGACTCTTTTCCTTGCTTGTATTATTCAATTCACTTTGACGGGTTTTCTGGAGTATTTTTAGAAACTGTTATCTGTTAACTGTATCATTGTTTGTTGCTACCATGTGTTTTGAGTTTGAGCTCTGTCAATTTAATTCTTTATTGTCTATTTTTATCTTAAAATCAATTTTATACACCATCATTTTCATTTCTATAATGTGTGAATATATCCTCTATCGTATTCTACAACAAAAAACAATCAGAGCGCCTTGTTATCACTAGTTTTATTTTGATTTCCCGAGTCCGCTATTAGCTTATAGCCCGTTGGCATCGCCAGCGTGGTTGCCGCTAATCTCACGTAGATTGCTAATACTCTATTCACACAAATTACATTGCTTTACTCACTGTTACTTGCTTTAATGGAGGATGTATGTCTACCTTTAAGTGCAGGTGAAGACACGTTCAAGCTGCATTTGGTGAAGCTCGAGCTGGAGGCTGTGGAGAAGCTGATTTGCGACCTGGAGGAGAGGCAGGCCCAGCTGAGAGAGCGGAGAGCCATGCTGGAAACCTCCACGGGCTGACGCTCACAAGTCCGGGGAAAGTATACAGTGTGCTGCTAACAGTCCCACCACCTTTACTCCGTGTTCCCAGATGACCTTCACTCTGGCGGCAGGACAACACGGACCCTGGGTGTACCCGCAGCAGAGGACGCAAGCCAGGCCACGGGTGACAACCTCTCCCCCTCCGCTGCCTCCAGTCTTCGAGATCTCCACCTGGAACAGCTTCGCTCCCCTCCTGTGATCGTCGGAGACTCCATCATCTGACACGTCCGAGCTAAGTTAGCCGAAGTTAAAGTGCACACTCACTTTTTCCCTGGTGCTTGTGTTCTCGATGTTTCTGAGCAGATACCCGTAATCCTGAAGGGCGACGAGAGCCCCGAAGCGGTCATGCTTCACGCCGGGGTTAATGACACCACGCTGCAGCAGACGGAGACACTGAATAGGGACTTCAGGAGCCTGATCGAGATGTTGCACAGCACATTGCGCACAGCGACGATCATCGTGTCAGCCAAGGACTGGAATTGAGAACCGCTGGTGTAAAGTAGTGCTTGTTGTTTGTCGTTTCTCCTATCAAAAAGACAGACATGGTTTTATGTTTACGTGGCGTGCCACGATGCAACGCATAAAAACACAGTATAAGTCATTATGACCTATAATTATGTCACCACTGGATGCAACAAACGCCTCATTTGTAGTGGGTTTTATTGTTATTGTCTTCTGACCGGGAAAGTTTTTGAAACTTAAACTGCATAAACAAATTTCATTACACCAAATACACAAACTAATGTTCCTTTTAGCAACATCATGTGACCCCTTTAAAAGTATATCATATGTTTTAGATAGATATTTAGAAAATATTTTTGTATATTTTTGGGTAAGGATTTATTTTTATTTTTCTGGTCAAATTAAGAATGTTGATCCAGAGACATGCAAAATCTCAAGATTGCATTTGTAATAATACAGTTCTCTGTACCTGTGATCACAACACAGTTGTACAAATAAGACTGTGTAAGAACTGTGCTAGTGAAAATAAACAGAATTATGAAATAAGGATTTAATTTTATTCTCAAGACTGCACTTGAAGTTGTTCTTTTCACCCTGAACTCCTTGCAATCAAAAGCAGTTACTGGTTCACACCTTTATAAAGAGAGGTTGGTAAGTATGAAGTATTTACTGGCAGTTTAACACCCTTGAAACTGAAGATGTTCAGCCGTTTAAAACATGGTGCACAATATTTTTTGAGCGGCCTGATGCCAGTATGTTGACAAAAAAGGTTAAAAACACATAAGTTCGCATAAACACCATCGGTTATGTCTGCGAACATAAAGAGCTGCGTGTGTATCAGTATATTAGATCTCTGAAATAGCATCTCTATTACATGGTGTACAACTCAACCAGGCCTCATTCCCTCAGGTGTGTTTTTTATGGTGTTTTTTTTTTTTTGTTGTTGTGTTTTTTTTTTTTTTTTTTTTTTTTTTGCCTATGCCTTGGGCGGAAATCATTTAACATCTTCAGACCCGAGAAAAAAGTTTTAGGAAAAAAAATGTACATTGTTTACAAAAATAATGTAAAAAAAAAAAAGGAAAAAAAATATTTACAGGATATTTAATTCATAAATTATGTTATGCTATAAAATAATAATAATAAAAAAGACATGAATGAACATGTATAGCCAAACAATTTTTTTTAAATCACCAATACATTTTTACTTTTCAAGATTAATTAATTTATTTTTAATGCCTACTCTATTTATCAGTGAAATGTCACGTCATCATTGTTTATCAGAGCCACCTTGAGTAAAAAAGATGCATTGCACGTATTGAGTCATAAGATATGTAAATATAGTTGCGCAGAAAAAAATACTTACACATTTACATATCTCGGGTCTCTAGCGACCCTATACACTTTTTACAAAAAAATGAATCAGAAATCAGGCATTCTTTTATATTTTACTATTGTTTTCTTCTTATATTGTTTATAATGAACAGATTGAGGAATACTAAGAAAGTTGATGTCTAACTTTAAAAAAATGAAGGAGGGAGAGGGTAGAGAATGATGCCCCGGGTCGCTAAACACCTGAGGTGTGCATTTAAGGGTTAAATTTCTACAGGGATAACCACAGTCAATATAGAGCTAGTCTTCCAATGGATATTCAGCACTGTTTTTGGAATCAATGATCAGCATTATCTGAGCTAATTACAGTTGCCAAGAGCTTGTCGCTTTGAGACCTTGGAATAGAATTACCTTGAGAAGTTTGTCCTGCAGCACTGGTATGCCAGGGCAAGTCCTGCGGCTTCACCGTGTCTGACAAGCTCTTATCTCTGCCTCTCGTCCACAGGTGCTCCCTGTCACCACAGTGTGATCAAAATGTGGCACAGAACCGGCGCACACCAAGCTCTGTTTACTCAGATAAATTACAGAGACGTGTGGGTTGCTCAAAGTAAAGTGTAACTTGTAAAAACTGCACTCACTTTTTTTTTTTTTTTGGTTTCTCTCTCTCTTTTTTTTTTTTTTTTTTTTTTTTTTTTTTTTGCATATGGACAGTTATGGTTTTTAGTGCATGTGCATGTGCATGGAAGCTTAAAATGACTCTAATGCAAAGAAGCAGAACTGAGATGTAAACCTAACTTTTTTTAAAGTCAGTACCTCCGGGAAAACATAGCCACAGGCATCCCAATGCTTCAAGTGTTGGACCTCATCATTTTCACCAGTCAATCAGCTCATTAGTAGCTGCATGACCTAAAAACTGAGTTTGAGGGCCTCCAGGAGCAGCACTGAGAAACACTGCCTTGAAGGATAAAAAAGCAGCAGACCACAACAAAATCATCTTGTGACTTCAGACTTCCTCAATCTGAATTTTTGTGTACAGTCATTGTTACAACAACGTCAAATTCACCTGAACATAATTAGTGGAAGTACATGAGGGAAGGTAGATTGAGGGATGATGTTCACCCTAAAAACTGCAAAAACTGCTGATAATAGGCTAATAGTATTGATGATTAGTGTTCAGATAGTGTTGAAAAAGCACATACAGCCATGGTGAGAACTGTAGGTACTCTTGGTAGATATGATCAAAGGAGGCTGTGAAAATAAATCTGCATTGTTAATCCTTTTGATCTTTTATTTAAATATATATATATATATATATATATATATATATATATATATATATATATATATATATATATATATATATATATATATATAAATCACCAAAAATCTAACCTATCACTGGAGAACAAGAATTTAAAATGAGGTGAAATATCATTATGAAATAATTTTCTTTTCTCTAAAACACGTTGGCCACAATCAACGATACCCTTTTATTTATTATATTTTTTATTTTGTGAAAAAGTTTTTTTTTTTTTTTTTTTTTTTCAAAATAACAGTTCTGAGTTTTCTCCTATAATGCCTGATGAGGTTAGAGAACACCTGACAAGAGATCAGAGACAATTCCTTCATCCAGAATCTCTCCAGACCCTTCAGATTCCCAACTCCATGATGGTGCTTCTCCTCTTCAGTTCACAACACTCCTTTTCTAGGGTTCAGGTCAGAGGACTGGGATGGTCATGGCAGAAGCTTGGTTTTTTGCCCAGTGACCCATTTTGTTTTGGTTTTGAGGTTTGTTTTTGAATTATTGTCCAGTGGGAAGATGGCTCATTATAAGATTCAGTCAAGTTTTGATTTTTATCAGTTGGTATTTGATAGAATCCATGATGCCATGTATCTAAACAATATGTCCAGGACCTCCAGCAGAAATATACGGGTAGAACATATTTCATTGTACACATGTGGTATTTTTTTATCCCTGTGTGCACCAAGCCCATCTTGAGTGTTTGCTGTTAAAAAGCTCTTCTTTTTTTTTTCATCTGACCTTAAAAGCCAGTGCCATTTGAAGTTCCAGTTGTGTTTGACAACTGAATATACTGGAGATTGTTTTTAGATGAGAGCATTTTCTTTTCTTCAAACCATCCCAAACAACATGTGGTATAGGTGCTATTTGATATACTGTATGTATTTTTAAGGTTTTATGACCCCGAGACTGAACTATTTTCTGCAATTCTCTAGTTGTGGTCCTTGGAGAGTCTTTAGCCACTCAAACTCTCCTCCTCACTGTGCATTAGGACGATATAGACACACTTCCTCTTCCAGGTAGATTTCTAACATTTTCTGTTGATTGGAAATTCTTAATTATTGTCCTGATGGTGGAAATTGGAAATTTCACTGATCTAGCTCTTTTCTTACAGCCACATTCTAATTTGGGAAGCTCAATTATCTTTATTATTATTATTTTTTTTCATTTGTTTTAGAATTATACCTAGCCTATCATTACATACTGTTCCATGCAAACTAAAGCATATGGAGACTGTGAGCTGTTGTTACCTGAGGGCACAGGCTTTTGGTATGGTGCCTCTGTGGTTTGTGAAAAATATTTTGATGGAAGATGATCTATAAGGCAGTGTCTAATTACTCCCAGTCATTTCTTCTAGGCATTTCCTCTAGGGCTGTGTCATACTGCAAAACATTTCTGTTATTGTTCAGGAGATTAATGAGACGTTAATGTAGAAATATTTTGCATATGGCACATTGCGGTCCTGTGAGTATTTAAGTTGCTGAATGGGTTTGATATTAATAGTTTCCTCTAGCTTATGGATGACACTTTGGCTTTCTGGGACCACAAACTATGTATGATTGAGGTATATGTCTGAATCAGCAACTTTCTCAAGGTCTCCTTGATGTATCTCAAGCAAGTGGCTGATGACTCCTGTGGGGGCTAAGCTGTATCATTCCTGATGCTATAATCTTCAAGAAATAATAGTTGTATGGTTAAGTCATGCTAATGTATGGAAACTACCCTGAAAGGTTTGTGTTTACAAAGGTATTGCACTGTTTAGTAATGAAATACTTTTGGGACATTGGGTAATTTTCAAAGGATTTGTTAACAGCCCTGCACAATGACACACTATTATGAGTGTTCTTGTAATACTTTCATAGAAGCTCCAACCTGCTGATTATATTATTATAAAATCTATATCAGCTGCCACATGAGATCCTCAGGCAGTTTTTATTCAGTTTAAAACAATCTCTAGCAATTTTCCACACTCAGAACTATTGTTATCAGGAGGCACCAGAGAAGAACTTCATTCAATTAATTCTGAAGAAATGAACATTTGAGTTTTCTTGTTTTTGTCATTTCATGACATATCCAGCTAGGTGTTATAGTTTATAGTTTAAGTGACAAAAATAATTTAGTTTAGAACAACGTGTTCTGACAACATCAGATATTCTTCAAAATATTGTGCTGCTTCTCAGTAAGGCAATAACTGATGCATCGGCTTTTGTGTGCCAATTTGGTTCATTTACTGAAGAAAAACAACTGTATATATAGTGTGGTTGGCACTGAAGGGGACATTTAAGAACACTGTGACATTTTGGCTGCATAACCTTAAACTAAAAAGTAAACAGATGGGAGTAAACAAGGTTTGAGGAAGGGTATAAATATCACTCACACCTCAATGATCGTGAGCTCTTTTGTAAGCAAACCTTGAACTCTCTGCAGCCCGAAATAGTAATTCTAGAAATCTGCTGAAGTAAAACACACAGATGATTTGATTTCACAATATAAAAAAGCCTTTATTTATACATAATTTCAAATGCTACACTCCACTACAGGACTGATTCATTTGTGTTGTCTTAATGGGTTTCAGTGTTTAAATTTGATTTGAGAAGAACACTCATTTTATGACAAAGAATAGTATTTTTATCTGAAAACTCAATTTGTTGTTACAAATCTACATTTTTATTTGATTCAGTACAAGTGATTTCATAGGTGGGCCAAGGTGACACAGACAGACACTTTCAGTCGGTCCTCTTTATTGCATCCAGTATCATTGCAGAGCGATTCTGAACCTGCAGAGATAAACAGTCTGTATCCATGTGTGAAATGGCTGAAATAGAGGTGTGAGTTTGAGACCACATGTGCTTGTATGTGTTATATAGAGGCATGTGTGTATCTTCACATGTGCTTAGTGTGTGATCATTCCTGCAAAAGGATTGGTATGTGAAGGTCAACAGCTGGGGAGCTTTTTGAGTCACACAGTTATGAACAATAAAGATAATTTTAAGTCGAGAGAATTCACCCTCATGTCATTCCAAACTCATAAGACTTTAATAAATGCAGACGATTTAAAAGATATCTGAGAGATTTATCTCCCTCTCTTGAAAGACTTACGCAACCAAAACTTTAATGATTCAACAACTTCATAAGGACATTGCAAACGTAATAAATATCATGTCTCTTCAGAAGATTCATATTTATTACTTTTACTATTGCTATTTACTATTACTATTACGACTTTCGATGGAGGAACAGAAATCTATCAGGTTTTGTTAAAAATGTCAATTTTTGTTTCAAGACTAAATAAAGGCTTATGGGTTTGGAACAACATTAAGGCATATGAATGATGACAGAATTTTCATTTTGCGGTTAACTAAAAGCTAGCTTTTCTTTTTTTCCTTTTTTTTTATTACAACTGCTTTAGGTTGTATGTTAAGTATTGGTTCAGTAACAAGATCAAGGGAATATTCAGTAAAACTTACAACAGTAAAAGTTTTTTTTTTTTTTTTTTTTGGAAATCCAATGACGTCAGGGACTCCAGATCCTTGGATAGCTACCACTGTTAAAGGTCGTCTCAGTCCACAGGCGGCCCTTTTCTCATTAATTTCTTTTGGCAGTTTACAGTAGGAGAGAGCTTTGTTTAAAACCGACTAGGGTTACACTTGATACTCTTATGCTTTTGTGTCCATTTTGAGGCTTGAAAGCTCCTGTCACCATTCATTGTAATTGCACAAAAAAGCTTTTGAAATGACATGTGGGTCAAAAATTAATAATAAATCTTTGAGCACAGTGGCCTGCTTTTTTAAGTTCAGTTTTCTGGTGTTTTTCCCCATTTCGGATATAAAGGCTCTGGTGTATTTTAAGCTTGACAACAAAGAAAACAGAAAAGACTATCTACAGCAGGATAAGAAATTGATTCTGAATGAGTTGTAGGACCATAAAAGATGGGAACGGCGTTTTACATCCGCCAATGAAAGTTTACACTGAAGACATAAGGAGATTCAGTTACTGTGACAACCTTGGCCAAGAGGTGCTCGAAACATCCTTGGCATTTCAAGCCTTGAGTGTCCAAATTCACTATCAAAGTGTAGGTCCAAAGTCCCCGAAGTCATTAGCAGGTTGCCACTGCTCTGTTTGTACAAACACTCTCCTCTAACACCAAGCTGGGAGTGGCAGTATGTCCGTACAAGTGGTAACAACTGAAGAGAGTCCACCGCTTCTGAATTTAAAAGAAAGATTAGTTGTAGCCTGGAGGGCAAACTAAGTGATTATTATTTGATTGATCAAGTGTTCAATGTTAGTTGTTCTTTTGGGTTTACTGTTAAATTTATCTGTTTGGGGCTGAAGTTTACTTCAAATAAAATTCATTTTCCACATTCCGCATTCTGCTCCATTTCACACAGAGATGTGTCCTCACAGCTTTCAAGGTACGGCATAATCCACCATGGAGGAGCATGGATGGATGAGTTTGACACATACACAGTATCAGCTAGTGGACTATTCTTTCTCTCAACATTCACCTTGTGCATGCACTGCTGTACACATCCAAGCAGACACAAAAAATTGGCTGCACATCAAGTCAAGTCAAGTAAAGCTTTATTGTCATTCCACTATATGTGGGAACATACAGTGAAACAAAATGGTGTGCCTCATAGGACCACGATGCTACATAAATATAGACATACAACAATGAAGTAAAATATTATAAAACGAAACACAGCTAACCTACTATATATAAATAATTACCTATACATAAACTAGAGAATACAATCTGTACAAATGCTTCACATAAATACTTTACATGTGCAAAAGGAAAGTCAAGCAGCTGGCTAAGGAACAGTGCAAGATGATTTGTAGTGCTTGAGCATGTAAACATCTGATATTATTGAGTCTTTTGTGGGATTTTGTACACAACAGTTTGTGTGAAAAGTGTCTAGTGCACATAGAGGACAGTGTGGACCCTTTACGTCAAAATTACCATCTGAAGTATAGTTTGGGCTTAAGCATTAGCAACTCCAAGGTTATGGGTTTGATTTCAAAGGAGTGTATATAATGTGGTCAAATGTGCAAATGTAGATTGAGGATAGAGTTTAGAATAGAATGCTCTTGCTATATATTTAAGCAAAATTTTCATGATGAAAGATGTTATTCTCAGCATTGATGGGAACTGACATTAAGATGGGATAGCTGTAGGTAAGAGGAAAGTAAAATGGTTTGAGATAATGATTTAACAGATTTAGAATGAACTTGAAAGGGAGTGTGAGAATCTTTTCCATAAAATACTCTGACAATGTTAGTGTCTTGAAACACACAAAGGTTCAGTCAAAGGAAAATGTCAAAATGCAGGAAAAGGCTTGTTTGCAAAGTCTTGCTGTTTAGGAACTGAAAACTGTCAAATATGCATAAGCAGTATTTCTGTCATGACAGCTCTCAGAGAGTTTAGCACGGTGATGTACAGTACATTACAAAGATAAAGGGATACTCCACTCCAAATTGAAAATGTTGTCATTAATCACTTACCCCCATGTCGTTCCAAACCTGTAAAAGCTTCGTTCATCTTCAGAACACAATTTAATATATTTGGATGAAAACCGGGAGGCTTGTGTCTGCCCCATAGACTGCAAATTAAAATACACTGTCCAGAAAAGTATGAAAAGCATCATCAGAATAGTTCATCTGCCATCAGTGATTCAACCGTAACGTTATGAAGTGACGAGAATACTTTTGGTATACGAAGAAAACAAAAATAAAGACTTTCTTCAACAATTCATCTCCTCTATCTCTCCCACATCACCGTAGGGCAGAAGAGCATACGCTGCCTGCGTCCAGCTCATATTCTCCAAAATGGTGCTATGGTGATGTGGGGATAGACATGCGGTGAGCATGTAGGAAATATTGCTGTTGCACATATAATATATATGAAATAAGCCCCATGTATAACATACATGAAATTACCCCATAGCAGATCTATACATTTGGAGCTGGGGAAGGTGGAGGGTTTCTGAAGCACACTGCAACTTACAAAGCAACCACCAGCAAATTATTTGAATGTTGAGCAGCAACCTCATTGGCTGCTGAAGCAAAATAAACCAATCAGCTGCACCATGTGAATAATTATATGATTATATCAGACTGAGTTAGAACCTATCAGCCTGCGCCATCCAGAGTTTCATGACAAAAATTTGTGTTCTAGGTAAGTGCTGCTACTAAAGATTTGACGCACGCATGCAAATTCAGCTATGCCTTTGTTTTTTACGTAAAATAGGCTGCTATATAAGAGATGACAACATGTGATGTGAATTTCACTGGAAACTATTTGCTGTCTTCTGAATGCCTTCATGCAGTTTTTCTCACACACATACATGCACTAAAAATTGTATAACCAGAACAACGACAACACCCTGGAAATGTTCTTGACAAAACACACAATTTCCAGAGCTCAGTAATAATCTGCAGTGGAAACCCAATGAGTACAATCTGTTATAGTTTTCTCCACTTTTAGCTTACATTGTTTTCAAAGCTGTCACACATAAAAAGAAAGGCAAAAAGAGTACACTTTTTTTAATGTAGTTGTCATGAAATGGTGACACATTACAGTGTCCAAGTTACAAGCATTACAGATGGCTTCCATTGATTACTAAAGCAATAACCAATTAAGAAATTCCAAGCTGTTCCACAGTAATTACTGTTAAAGTATATGTTGTTCATACTTATTACACAGTCATGTGATTAAACTTTAGCACAACTACTGCAATACAAAGTGTGGCATACTAATCTATTACCCACTTCTTACCCATGTCTTATCCAAAGGTTGCTTCCTCATTTTTACCCTCCCATCTCTATCAGCTTCTGCCTCTTTTTCTAGCTCTCAAATCAGTGAGTGAGGATCCATTGGGAATCATCTGCATAGCATTCTCTCTCTGCTCTGGCTCCCTGTGGAGAGTTGTGCCACAGGCAGCCCTCTTCCTCTGTAGTCAACAAATCATCAAAAATATGCTGCACTGCTCACCATCCCTCAAACACTCTCAGCTTCCTGTGGTTCTGTTAGTGTGCTGGTTTATGTTGTATTGTGGTTTACAAATGGGGTATTGTTTTCATTTGTATGCAGGAACTGTACATTTGACAAGGTGTATTAAAGTCACATTTTCAGAATGATACCATGCACACTTTGAGGAATAGTTCACACAAAAATGACAACTCTACCATTATTTACTCAACCCCATGCTGTTCCAAACCTGAATTTCAGTGTGCATGTACTTAATGGTAAGATCAGTGTGCAGGATGACGATGAGATCTATCTATCTATCTATCTATCTATCTATCTATCTATCTATCTATCTATCTATCTATCTATTTTAATACAATGAAAAAGTTGTATTTTTATTCTAAAGTTAAAGTCCTCTGAGGGCATCTTATACCATCTTGCAATTCACTCCTGAAAATTTCTCCTTTTGTTCCAAAGAAAACTGAAAGTCATGCAGGTTTGGAACAATATGAAGGTGAGTGAATTACTGGATTTTAAGGTAATTAAAAATTTTATCCTAAACAGTGTTTTACATTGAGGTCACATTTCCTGGGACTTTTATCTAAAGCAACTTACATTCCATTCAAGGTGCACTATTATGTACTACTATTTAAGCTGCAGGAATGCTAAAGCACTACAGGAAAGGTAGATTTTTGGGTGAACTGTTACTTTAAAGAGAATAAACTGTAATGAACATACATAAAAAAAAATAATAATAATAGATAACGTATAATGAAATTTATGTTTAAATCATATTAACCAGAACACATTTAAGGTAGTGTAGTAGATCAAAAAATTGCATCCACAAATATCAGAATTATCATAGAAAACATACCAACACACATGCAGCTATCTCCACACAAATATGCAGTCATTCATTAATTATATAGGATGTTCTGCAGTTGGTCATAAGCCTGTAAAAGTAGAAACCAGATAAATTTGTCATGTTTTCAGCATGTTCTCCCTTCCAAAAAAAAAAAATAAATAAAAAAACAACCAACCAAAATGCAAACAGGGACTTTCCATGTCACATTAACTATTCATACCCATTTGCATGGCAGTGCTGTCCATGGATGCCAGGATGCAGTCTCTGTTCAATGCTAATGAACGCCTGCAACACGGGGATAAGAGAAGGGGGTGTTGTTGCCTTTGAGAAAGGGCTAACACTAATATGGATGACTCATTTGTAATGTAGAACAAGATCAATTAGAAATATGGCATGGGAAAGTCTGCATAGAAAACCTGTGCAATGTAAACCTAGGCCACCCTCTGAAGAATCATAGAAAAGCAAGTCCTCATTTACGAGAATATGAGTGTTTTGTCAGTAATGGGATTACAGGAGGCTGATATAATGTATGTTGGCAGCTGGTTTCAGCACTCTGTGTTCATTCTTGCCAGCAGCAGCTATTTTATATGGTTTTAAAAACAATAAATTTCAAAATTGTTTATGTTTTCGTACAGCGATCTTTTGGAGGCAAGCTGTTAGTTGGCAATTCGTGCTGAGAATATGCTGCTACATCAATACTAGCTACATCATACTACAATGCTGCAGGCACAGAGTTTCGTTGATATTATGTTTTTGTGAAATGCCTAGCCTAGTTTTTCACAGAATGTTTGTATACATTTGCAGAGATGCCACAAAATAAAAATAAGTGATTTGAAGGTTCTTATTGTCAAATGTAATGAGTGCTGCTTATGGAAAAATATGAGGTGTACTGTGCGGTAAGATCTAGCTTCACATGACCCCTTTTCCCTTTGTAAGCAATAATCTGAAGCTGTCGCACTTTGTTTGCAGGTCTACTTCAGCACTAACTCTGTTTGTTTTTGAGGTTACGTGAGTGTTTTTGCCTACATTATCTCTGACTGGGGCGAAATTGAACTTGTGTCACACAGTGACAATGACAGCTTTATGCTTCATTCCTGCTTGACTGCTCAGTGTGGCAGAGCTGCAGAATCGGCACTTGTGTTATACAGTATTTACAGCCCGCTCTAAGCCTGGGCTTTAGTCTGAATGCCAATATGATAATTAAGCTGACTGCACTAGGTCTCTTACAGGTGCTCGCTGAAATCACCTTGTGCTAACTAAAACTGACCGTTAGTATGACTAATTCTCTCTCATTTTAGAATTCTTACTTAAAATTTCTCTCTCTCTCATACATAAACTGATGAGCCAAAGCATTTTGACCACCTGCCTAATATGCTGTTGGTCCTCCATGTTCTGTCAAAAAAGCGCCAAAACACCCACTCAGGCCGTGGAATCTACAAGACTCCTCTGGGTGTCCAGTGATATCTGGCACCAAGATGTTTGCAGCAGATCATTCAAGTCCTGTAGGTTGCAAGGTGAAGCAGCCATGGATCAATCTTGTTGGTCCAGCACAATGCTCAGCTGGATTGAGATCTGGGGAATTTGGAGACCAGGGTAACACCTTGAACTCTTTATCATGTTCATCAAACCATTCCTAAACAGTGTGTGCAATGTGACCAGGTGAATTATCTTCCTGAAAGAGGCCACTTCCACCAGGGAAATCCTTCTTCCACTGCTCCAAGGTCCAGTTCCGACGTTCATGTGCCCATTGTAGGTGCTTTTGAGTATATGGGGGTTATCATAAGCACTCTGATTGATCTGCCGCTATGCATTCCCACATGCAGCAGAGTGCGATGTGATGTGTGTTGTGACACACTCCTACCAAAACATTTGTTTGTTCGAACATAGAAGAATAGCATATAAATTTTCTCCTACTAGTAGAAATTTGTATTGTACTACATTTCTTTTAGCTCTGCATATCCCATTTCTCATTAAAAACAGTTGTCAAAAATGGTGACAGATATTAATTTAATTAATTTAGCTTTGACCAGTTCTCCTTTCTTCTCAACCCTCACTCCTTTCTATCTCTGTGGAAAAAGAGAAAGCCTTGAGCCTATGAAGCACTGGATGTACGATAAGGATATCTGGAGTAAAGTGGATTATTCTGTAAATCTTGCCCTCTGAGGACTTCACAGAGAAATGCTGACAGCTTTATTTGTACAGCAATAGAGAGAAGCCATATACACAGGTTTATTTATTTTTATTTTTTTTTTCAGAGCACACAAGATAAATTTCATTCTCAAAATAAAATACTAATGTATAGTATTAACATATTATGGCATTGCACAAACACATATCAGCTGATATCAACTGTGGATTGAATATGTACTGAATACGTATTTCTACAGTGTCACCATGTTAATAGTTTTCCATAGGTCAGGGCAGTGGCGTAGTAGACGGGCACGCGCTGCGGGGGCCCCCGCGATAACCTCCCCGTGCTGATTTGTGTTGTATCATGTGTCAACAAAAGGCAGAGATATTAGAGCCCTGCATGGGCCTCAATCTAGGCCCTATCCTGGCCCGTGTCTGACAGCTTATCAGAATTCTCGGCCCGAGTCCGACCCAAGCCCCTCTTTTTTCCCCACTTCTGCCAAAACATCTTATAAAGATTCAGCTACTAAAATAGTTCAGTTTTGTATTAAATGCCAAAGTGATTACATTTAATTTCATTATTTTATTAAGTTAATTTAGAAAAACGTTTGGAGCATTTTTTGTTTGTTAAATGTAAGTTTTTGTTTTATAAAGTATCGATCAAGCGGCCAGCAGCAGACAGTGAGTTGATCATAGCCTATTTGATCAATTTAGCCTTCTTAAAGCATCATGACTTGCCTAAAATAAAATCTATAGATATAAAACATAAGCATATCACAGTGTTAGGCTAGTTTAAACACATAACCTATAAATGTGCACTGTTAGATACCCAATTGTTTGTGCGGAGAGGGAAATTGAAGCACGCTTTACAAGAAATGGAGGCGCCAGTGCAACTACTTGCATTGGAAACATTTTAAAATACGCCATCATTTTTGCTCATAAAGGTAAGAGTAATACAGCATTCAGAACTGTAAAGGGTCTACTTTTATTTGTGTGCACTCACAATATCAACAGAACATTGTGCTTTTATAAAATAAATAAATAATGTAAATAAAAAACAGGGTTCTTTTTGTTGTTTTGGTTTTTAGCAGGAGCACTTCTGATAAACCAAAACTCAGTGAAAACTTGCCTCACTGACTTGATAAATATATATATAAAAGCTTTGAATTATTACTTTAAAACAAAATTATTCAAAACAATTAAACTCTTTCATTATAAAATCCCCAAAGATGCATTTCATTTAGCGTTTCCAATTAGGCCAATACATTCTTCTTATTATCATGCCTATTATTTTTATTATTATTATTATTAGGTTACTTTTATTATTAAATTACAATTTATGTACACTGCAATAATTTCATAGCACATCATCGCATGATGCGCTGTGAGGATAATAGAAGATTAGGCTGTTAGCTTACTCCTCATTGATTTTTTTTTTAAAGGGTTTAAAAAAAAAATAAAAAAAAAAAACAGGTCAATTAATTTATACAATGAATTATAGGCCTACAAGAGCAGCTTTATTTCATGCACCGATTTATTTCATATAGGCCTCATTGATCTGAGCATAGGGTTAGGGTTCTTCTCACAGTCTGCAGCATGAGGCAGTACCTGTAACCCAGTCAGGTTGCACAGGTAGTCCAACTCCTCCAGTATGGCACCTCCATACATGTCCTGTAGTGGGACCTGTGCTCACAACTCAGTACCATGCAGCTCGATTGGCATTTGCCAGAACACCAGAATTGGTAGGTGTGTCTCTGGCATCCTTTTCTCTTCACTGATGAGAGCAGGTTCACACTGACCACATGTGACAGATGTGAAAGAATCTGGAGATGCCATGGGGAACATTATGTTGCGTGCAACATCATCCAACATGACTGGTTTGGCAGTGCATCAGTAATGGTCTGGGGAGGCATATCAGTGGAGGATTGCACAGACCTCTACATGTTAGCCTATGGTTCCCTTACTGCTGTTAGGTACCAGGATGAAATCCTCAGAGCCGATGCCAGTCCTTACGCTGATGCAGTGGGCCCTGGGCTCCTCCTGGTTCATGATGATGCCTGGCCTCAGTGGCTAGAGTGTGCAGTTTTGAGATGACACTGGCATTGATGCCATTAACTGGCCCTCATATTTCCCAGACTTGAATCCAATTCAGAACCTCTTTGATATTATGTATCGGAACATCCGATGTTGCTTTGATGAACTTAATGTTAGTTGGATCAGCCTGTAAATTTAGTTTTTTACATACATTTTTTGGTGTGATTTTGAATCTAGCCTTCAGTGTGTTTATGATTTTGGTTTCTATTGACTGTTTTTACATATGGAATGTATATAAATAAAGATTTTTACATTGAATATTTCATTCACTGAGATCCAATGTGTGATTTAAGTGTTCCCTTAATTTTTTTGAGCAGTGTATTTGCAGGCACAAATACATGTGTGAACGAACATGATCAATATGCTTCTGAACACTAAATATTTATCAGATTTCCAGTCTCCCCCATTCATTTTCAGTGGACGGTCATTTTTGACCAATAAAGCTAAGATCAATAAGGCCATCAATTTTGATAGGCCGTCATTTTTGACCGAGAACACCAAAAGTGTTTTTCTGTGCATTTTTTTTTTTTTTTTTAAAAGATGTAAGCATTTCAAGACAAATTTCTTGGTTAAACATTAGAGAATGCTAGTGTGAAAAACATATTTTATTTAATATTGATAAAATTATCCACAAATATGTCTTATTTTTTTACTCAAAAAACTGAGGTTCGTAATCTCAGATTAATGAGGCCTACAAAAAAAGTTCCAAAAGTAAACACAAAACCAGTCCTAATTGAGAGAAAACAAGCTAACAAAAAGATTTATACCAATATTAGGTGATAATATTACTTTATAGGCAATTTTTTGTGGACCACCACAAGTGTAACAAGGTTAAATAAAATAAAAAATAATAATATTTTTAAATAAATATTTTTTTTTTTTTTTTTTTGCGTTGGAAGTCAGTAAATCTTAGTTCAATGGGATAACATTAAGTAAAATTTTTGGGAGAAAGAAAATTCGCTCCGGGTCAAAATGACCCGAAAACAACCCGAAGGTTAAGTACTGATCACAAATATTGATTATGTATTAATTTAGATATTTGATTATTCTGGACATCCCATACTTTCAATTGTTCGTACATTAGGGACCTGGCATTTGAGTCTTGCGTGGCCAGTGCAGATCACATGATCACAAACTCGCCAGTCTGATTTTAGTCAAAGGATGTAGGTTGACTAAGAAATTCATTTATCTCAAAGGATGTAGGTGACTAATACCTTTTACACACCGCATTCCAAATGAGTTATGCAGAGGATGAAATATCAATAGGATTTTTGGTACAATAAAGAGACAGATTTTTGTTTGTGTGTTTTTTCCACATCTTTTTAGATAACTGGTATCAATCTCAGCCAGATTTGTTCAATAGTTTGCCAGGTCTTCTTAGGTAAATTGAAACCCTACTTGAAGAGGTTGATCCAAATTATTAAGTAAGTCACAGTTCTCATGAAATATGGTGAGGAAGAAAGATCATGAGAACTGTGACTTACTTAATAATTTGGAACAACCTCTTCAAGTAGGGTTTCAATTTACCTAAGAAGACCTGGCAAACTATTGAACAAATCTGTCTGAGATTGATACAGTTATCTAAAAAGATGTGAAAAACCACACAAACAAAAATCTGAGACTTTATTGTACCAAAATCCTATTGATATATCACTTGCATAATCATTTGGAACGTGGTGTAAATGTGCCGCCTACTGTTTGCTTTTAACAAAATGTGTAGTTTACTTAGTCATTACCCATACAACTTGCTAAATCAGTGATAGACAGAAATCAAAAGATCACTGATGAAGTGCCTACTGCTCCAGGCCCCTTCCTTTTATTCTATTTTGGCCATAAATTTGAGGTAACATCAGCCTCCACATGATCTACTAGTCATAATGATTTTAGTAGAGTTCATAATAAATCCAATATAGCATTTTATTTGTCAGGTAAAAATGTATCATGCCAGTTACATAATTAAATAATGACAATCCAATTCAGAAATAAATTCAGTTCCAATTCAGATAAATACATAACATCAACTGTTCAAAGATTAGTCTAAAAGATGCATACCTGACAGCAGAGAAACAAACAGCAACAATCTCAAGATAGTGTTTTACAGTTTCACTTATATATCCAATCTAAGTTGTAAAAACATAAAATACCTTTTGTTTTGTTAGGATACCGTGACCCAAGGGTCACACCTGGCCAGAGATAGGAAAACATTTTCACAGACCCTGAGGGTGATCCACCCCTCTGCAGCAGAACAGAATTCTTCAGATGTTTTCCATATTTCTCATAATTTAAGTAACGCTGTGAAATTGAGACCATTTTACCAATTGCACAGAGATATTTACTATGATACTAAACATGAAGGAAAAAAAAACTACAGATTTACAAGATATATCATATGAGGTATATTGATGTTCTAAGTGAACTTTCAGTGAAGCATGTTGGGTATTGGGGTGGGGGGGTCATAAATGAAAAAGGAGAGAAGTTTGGGCAAGGTGGTGTCATTTGCTCTTTTTGGAGATCTCTTCTCCAGATTAGTTTTATTTTTCTGAATTTTGGTTTCATGTGGAGATCAAAGCGGTCTTACAGCAGTGTGGAGAATACTAATAGCAAATGAAAATAAATCAATTTCACAATAAGTAGTTGAGACGCTTATCTGCACATGATTGCCTTTTAGCATCTTTGTTTCCATAGTGAGATCACGCTCTGTTAACCCACACATTTCTTTTAAGGATGGTTTGAAGTGGTTAAAATCTAAATTAAAGTGGTTCAGGCTGTAGGATTGCTGAATGACTTAAGAAACTTTATCAGCACGATGGTATAAAATAAAACTGTATATTTCTTGTCTATTACCACTGCCACTTATACCAATGATGTAAATAAGCACAGTTAGAATAGCCAAATATGTGGGAGAGCGTTGCTATTGTGTGACTATTTTATTGCAGTAGGTAGTGCTTCAATGTTAATGGTGAATCAAGACTAGAGCACATAATTTACAATTGAAATGGTTTAATAACAGTATTTCATTACGGTTATACTTGAATTGGTTACAAAATGAATGATGATTAAACATGTACGGTTAATTGTACCCAGCATGTATGTAAAATGTTACCTGAGAGAGAGAGAGAAAGAAAGAGAGGGAGAGAGAGCAGAGCCCCAAGAAGAGAGCCCCAGCGAAGAAAGAGAGTTCGTCAGCCAAGAAAAGAGACAGAGCAACAGTTTTGATCTTCTTTTATTTCTTCCTTGATCATGTGACTAAAAACCAAATAGGAGACATTCAAACTGACCAATAAGCAAATTATAGTTTTCCTCACCGTGCAAAAGGTGTGACAATTAGCAGATGTATATACATGTTGGCCTTGATCACAATCATCACTTCTGTGAATTCAGGAATTCCAAATGGCCTTGTTACTTAAGATAGTTTTGGGAAAGGAAAGCAGTAGTATTTGATCATTTCCAAGCTTAAATGTCCGAATGATGTCTGTCTGTTTAGCACAAGAGACTCTCCGAATATAAAGCTGAATGAGAAAAAAATAAAATAAAAATCAATGGGTCCAGTAACTATAAAAGTGAGCTGTACAGTTTCATTTTCAAGCTTTTTCAGTTGCTGACGGTGGACTGTGCTGCTAAAGAGTAACCTATGTATAGATCTTTTTTTATTATTCTTATTATTCCATAAATTATCAGATCTTGGTATACTGATAATTATTATATGTTTAGACATTATAAGAAAAAATGCATAAATTAATATGCTAAATAATGATATTTAGAAGATTATACAAATTGATAAAATGTTTTATTAGTAAATGTGTTATTAAGATTGTAATATTATTTAATAATTTATCATTCATAATCTACATAATAAATAATCCTGTCATATGCAATTTATTATTTAAAAAAAAAAAAATTAAAATAGTTATTTAGTTAAAAAATAGACAAATATTTAGATAATGTTGTCCTGATCCAGGTAACAACTTCAGATTGTGTATTGTCTAAAAAGTGATAAATGGTTCCAAACAGAATGACTGTTTAAAGCACACAGACATCCTGAAGGTTTTCTTTAGGAATAAATAAAATAATCAATTGTGTTCTGTTGAACATTCACATAGCCTGCTTGTTCTCGTGTTTTATTGTTCATTTGTAAAGTGTTGAAATAATCAGTGTTAATGGGGAGTAAATGGGTGTCCTTTATTTTGCCACACTAAAGTTGACCCTAGATGTCAACCACTAAGAGGCTTAGCCACTGTTGCCAACTTTTTTCAATGAAAAGTAGCTAAAGCCTGTGAAAAATGTTGCTAAATGTTGCTAGATAATACATAATATGCTAATTAGCATATTTGTGACATTATTGTCATATTTGCATTCTGCCTAGAATTAGCCCTTTTTTATCTGTTTGCTTCTCTCATATCATCTGTGCTCACATACTTTATTAGATTTTATTACTGAAACACGACCTATTAAGACTTTACATACTAACCAGCAGTCGCCAAGCCATTTCCAAGCTGCTGCTCTGCACTGCTCAAATATCCTGATTTACATCTGCGACATTGTCTAACAAAATCACCAACACATAAGTTAAAGATAATGGCTGTACTCTGATTTGGGCTATTTATACATGTAAAATTACCACTCAGAGAGAAAATTAGAAGCAATTAAAATCAGAAGTCTTTTTTATTTGTGTGCTGCACATGTCCTGAAAAGTAATGCTAAAACATAAAAGTAATCCTTTTGAAAAGTATGAAAAAGTCTGAAAAGCCTTTAAGGCTCTGTTCTAAACTCTGCGGGAGTTTGGGCAGAACTTTGATATCGCGGTTCAGAAAAAGTCTGAAAAGCCTTTAAGGCTCTGTTCTAAATCACACCCTAAACCCTTGTGGTCTTCCTCTGAGTCCACACTATCACCACACAAAAACCCAAAAACATTAATGTAACACCCTATAGCATATTTGCCTAAAAAAACGAATTGTACACAATATGGCCTTGTGGCAAAAAGAGAATGGGACTAAAATTGACATGTGCACTGTGGCGGCCAATTGTTCTGGTTTTTATATCAAAAAATCTAAATTGTTATCACACTGATGTATGTTCAACTGTTTGTTTTTCTAAGTTTGCATTAATTATTCAACTATTTGATTCTCTAACTAAAAATTTATTTTTTGTCATGATTGTGTGCTTGCAATTGGCTCTGCGGGAGTTTGGGCAGAACTTTGATATCGCGGTTCAGAAAAAGTCTGAAAAGCCTTTAAGGCTCTGTTACATTCTGAAAACTTTAGTTATCACTTTTTGAAAACCAAACTGTTTGTTGGATTGTTGGAAGAAGTTGCTGTTGGAGGGTGTTTGTACCATTCTTTTATTCATGGCTGTTTTTTTGGGCCGAATTTGTGAGGCTCAGGATTCTTTCTGTGTTTGGCACGCCTAAACAAGCCTTGTGATGCTTTCCTCTGAGTCCACACCATTTCATGACATAATGCCGCTGCCCTTTTGTCTTCCAAAAGTCGGGTAGAAGTCTGCTGCATTCCCTGATCTCGCCTCATTGAATCCTCTTTTGTAGCGATCCTGGCTCTGGAAGATTCTTTGCAAGAATTGAAACCAAGTTCTTGAAACCTATAAGTTGTTGATTTAGGTGCAATCTTAGTAGCCAAATATCCTTGCCTGTGAAGCCATTTTTATGCAATTGGCTGCACGCGTTTCTTTGCAGGTCACCATGGTTAACTGGAAGAACAATGATTTCAAGCATCACCCTCCTTTTTAACATGTCAAGGGCCACTAACCCAATCAGCCTGACATGATCCCTTGTGGACATTCTCACCTGGACAAGATGTGATCTCAGCAGGCCTTTAATGACAGCAATGGCAGTGGAAAGTATGGCACTATTGATCATCTTCATAAACATTCTGGAGTATATGCAAATTGTTTATAAAAACTAGCATATTTACCTGTGCAGCATCACAGATCCCACAACATTCAATCAAGTCATTTTTGAAAACATATTTACCTGTGCAGCATCACAGATCCCACAACATTCAATCAAGTCATTTTTGGAGCTTGGTAAACATGTCATCTTGTTGATTTTATGCTATGTGAAATCTCTCAAGAATTTATAGTTATGCTTTACAGAAGAAAGCCATCATTCACATGACAAGTGAGTCCAACATTGATAATCATTTAAATGTAACTAAAAAAAAGTTTTGATATATACAAGGATAACGCCTCTAGGTTACGTATGTAACCCTAGTTCCTTGAAGGAACAAGACGCTGTGTCGGAGAAGATGTCAAAGGCGGGTGACGTAGTGACCATGAAGCTAATAAAGCACATGAGGTGGAACCGGAGTCAGCTTCTAGAAATGAAGCAAGTGCTGACAGGGATGCCGGAAGTATGTGTTCGCGACGCAGCGTCTCATTCCTTTGAGGAACTAGGGTTACATACGTAACCTAGAGGCGTTCCTCTTCAGGAACTTGAGCTGCATCGGAACGAGACTTTGGGAACGAGATGCCCACGCCACCAGACTTACAAATCCCTGCCTAGTGTGGAAGAGCACAACTAAGGCGAGAGAAAAGGGAGCCAGGAGTGGCTTAAATAGGCGGGGCCCGCCGTCCTGAAGGCCAACTTCTGGAGGAGTGAGCCTTGACCCCCACAGGAGAGGGGAGATCAGAGGACTCAAGGCTATGGACTAGCATCCTGATCCACCACTTAGCATAAGCTTCTCTGGCCGGAGGCCTCGGCCTCAGTTCACCGTAGAGGAAATGTGTAACTAGGAGGTGTCTTCCCACTGAATGACCACAGAGAGGGGCATGGTAGGCCTCAGTGGCCGCCACAAAGACCTCTAGGGTGGAGTGGGTTAACCCTGCAGAGGGCCTGCAGGAACTCCAGGACTGTACCAACCGGGCAGTTAACTGGGTCGAGCTGCGGTCTCCGCACCAAGAAGTGAAAAGTTTCCACTTCACGGTGTACAGTTTCCTCGTAGAGGGAGCTCTGGATTGGAGGATGGTCTCAACAACCCCGGCTGAGAGACTGGAAGCTATGAGCTGTGCTCCCTCAGGGGCCACACCCATAACTTCCACAGCTCTGGGTGGGGGTGGAATATCGTGCCCTCCGCCTGTGAGAGGAGATCCCTCCTGACGGGAATCTCCCATGGAGTGCCGTCGTTGAGAGAAATCAGGTCCGAGAACCATACTCGACCCGAGCAGGGCTACTAGCAGAAGATGGACCCTGTCCCGGCTCTCTCCAGAACACCCGGGAGCAGATCGATCAGGGGAAAAGCATACAGACGAAGCCTCAGCCAGGCCTGTACCATGGCATCCAGCCCCAGTGGAGCCTGATGAGTCAGAGAGAACCAAAGGGGACAGTGCAATGTCATCTGAGTCGCAAACAGATCCACCTGAGCCTGGCCAAATATTCTCCATATCTGCTTCACCACCTCAGGGAGAAGCCTCCAATCCCCGGGCCTTGGCCCCTGCCTTGACAGGATGTCATATTCACATGCTCAGGAATATGTACTGCTCTCAGTGAAAGGAGTTTGCCCTAGGAACTCACAAGGATCTGGTACGCTAGTTTATACAAAACAGCGTGAGCGCAGACCCCCTTGGTGGTTGATATAAGAGACCAAAGCTGTGTAGTCGGTGCGCATCAAGACAAAGCGGACTCTTAGGTCTGGGAGAAAATGATTAAATGCTCGAAATATGGCCAGCATCTCCAGGCAGTTGATGTGCCACGTGAGATGGCGACCACTCCACAGATCGCAGGCAGGGTGGCCACTCATGACCACACCCCAACCGTTGAGGGACGCGCCTAGCACAAGGGCCCTGAGACAAGAATCAATGTTTCCTTGATCATGCGAAGTGGGTTTCCCCTCGGTGAGAACTCCTTAGTTTTGAGCCACCACTATAGGGGTCTCATGTACAGCAGGCCAAGGGTGATCACGTTGGATGCAGCTGCCATCAGACCCAGCAGTCTGAAACTGCTTGACAGCAAGTGACCAGCCTTCTCTTACTCTCGCAAGTGCAGTGAGAATCAGCTCGATCCAAGCAAGAGACATATGTGCCTGCACTGTGGTTGAATCCCACAACACGCCCAGACAAGTGGTTCTCTGTACTGGAGAAAGCACACTTTTTGTGGTGTTAAGTCTTAACCCCATCTCTTTCGTGTGAGTGAGAACGACATCTCGATGTCAAACCACCAACCGCTCTGACTGAGCTAATATCAACCAATCATCGATGTACTTTAGTGAAAGTGTGTGCTGAGAATGCCAAAGGAAGAACCGGTATAAAATACTTGTGGAACTTATGCTTGTGTAACTGATGATTGTGCACCTAATGCTTCTGCAACTGATGCTTGTGCAACTATGAGCTCTTCGAAGCCCTCCATATCAGTCTCCCCGGAGAAAGACAGGTGGAGCGTCGTGCCCTCTCCCCAGTGGGAAGAACCGCAACGCGGGCTTCAGACCCGTCTACTTTCCCTCCACCAGATCCATATGCGAAACCCACGAGCAAAAACCATATGCGAAACCCACGAGCACAGCCACAACTCCGCCTCGGCGAAATCAGGGCCGGCACCGCGAGAAACGGTAGTAAAAGCTCCCTCCTCAAAGAGAGCCCTATAAGAGGAAAGCAGTCCTTTGAGAGCTGACTCTGTGTGCTTATCTCCCAAGCAGACAACACACAAACTGTGTGTGTCCCCACCCCGAAATATAGCACAGGCAGGGAGGAACACACATCCTGAATGGTGCCTGCTCAGCCAAATGCTTCTTTTGACTGAAGCTTGCTGAATGGCAAAAAGCTGATGCCAGTTCCACCTCATGTGCTTCTATAGCTTCCTGGTCGCTACGTCATGACGTCTGGCCCTTCCATTGGACTGATTACACATGTGATTCAGAGCGTGGTCTCGCTGAACGCATTCCCAAAGTGTCTCCGACGCAGCTCGAGTTCCTGAAAAGGAACTTTTGACATCTAAAATAAAATTGTTAAGATAATAAAGACTTTAAAATCTGTACATTTATTAATAAAATCAACAAATGCTAAACCAATCATTATTATTTATTTATTTTTATTTTCTACACCATAGTGAATAAGCAGTATGAGCTATATACATTTTATAAAATGTGATCAGAGTTTGTAATGTATTTACATTTAGTTTGGGATTAGTTAGGGGTGTCATGCTTGTATTCTTAAACTCAACAGTTTTTGTACCCTTTCCATTCCAGAAGCAAAGGAATCTCCTCTGAGATTATGCTTTTGGTCAATTGAATTAAGGAAGTCAATTTCAGAGAGAGGAAGAGGGCAAAGGATTAAACAACAGTATTTGGCGCTTGAAGCATGAGAGGTAAATCAAACTTCTCTAACCCTCTTATAACACATCAACTGTCAGAGGGTTCAAGAGTGCACAGCGGCAACCCAATGAGGCATAGTGAGAATGTGATGGGTCTGTAATGTTCTGTGACGGTTTTTGTCATCACCTGCCACACACTACACTAGTATACGCTTCAGGACATTCACTTTGGTTTAGACTTGCCATGAACACAATAATAAGCAAAAGCTTTGCCTGTGGGGGCTGAAGGTGCATTGTAGTGTGTACTTTGCGCTCTGCTAGGTTTTGTTAAATGCTACCAGGCAGGGACACATAATCTTTGGTGTGTTAAAGTTTAATGAAAGCCATTCCACACCTGGTTATTAAATTCTCTAATCTTCCCATGATTCTGCCTTGCTTTTACCTAAAATTTACCTAAATTCTTTACTTATAAAAGAAGACATTCATAAATGCCAAGTGTTTAAATAAATTGATTTTTATACAATGTTACACATTGTTTGTGACTGCAAAAAGAAAAGAAAAGAAGGAGAAAAAACGTAATAGCAGGGGAGTTGTAGAGTTCAGCAACTCCATTGTATTTCAGAATTATTTGATGAAAAGAAAGTTCAAGTTTAAATAGTATTTTGTAACATTATACATGCCTTTATTTTTTTTTACTTTTTTATAGTGTGTAGCATATATTATTAATAGTTAATAGTAAATTAATTAATCTGTACAAAATACAAAAAAGAAAAAGAAGTTATCCACTAAATCTTTTTGTCTTAGATATATTCTTTATTTTTTTAGTTTTCTTCCCTTTTTACACAAATTAGGAAAGAACAGAGTAGACACCATGCTGTGTATAAACAACTGCTTATCAAGTGAAAAATGTTGCGGCATAAAAGCACTAAACGTGGAAATGCTATGAATGAGATGTCCTTAGCAAATTACCATTCCAATAGTACATCACTAGATCAACACCTTTAACTCCATGTGTAAATTTGTTAATGTAAAAAGAAAAACCAGCATGCAGCAAGAAAACAATGACTATAATCATGTCTTGAAAAAAGCATGCATATTGCATTTTTTCTTATTTCTTCGATGTGAAATTCAGCTGAAAAGTACTGCATAATGGTAGCTGAAAGCATAATCAAATTTTCCAAAATATTTAATAAACGAGCAAGTGTAATTTTATGGAAATGTGCAGATCACTCTGTAGAGTTCTGTGGGCACAGATTCGGTGTGAACCTATTCATTACCCACAGCATAGCTATGGGAACTCCAGGAGGTATTGGAACACTAGTTGTCACACTAGACTATGTTCTCCATCTCATGGCAGGATGCCGAAAACATTGGCATGTCCAGAAAACAGAAGAAGGCAAATAGCTAGGTTGCAATCAGCACTATTAGTTGAGACCAAATGTGGGACAGAACAAATTGGACATAATGCTGGACATGTCAGTCCCTTTAGTGATTAGGGTTATCTCCTCTCTTTTATTTGTCCTCACCGATTAGGTCCCCCATTACTCTTCAGGCCTATAGCTTCTGCAGCCTCATCTATAATTCACAGTGTGGGCACTTCATGTCCTCTAAACAAGATGGCAATTAATTAGTCTTTTTGTTCTTTAAAGGGAAAATCACCAAGCTTTCTGGTACGCCTTGCTATTTTGACATATCAAGACAGAACACTTCGTGCACACTTTTCCATGCAGATGCATAAAATAATTTGTCCTATTCCAGCCTAATGAGACAGCTATAAGGAAGCCATTTGTGGGCTCATTCACTCTAAAAAGTGTAAACACTGAGTCTCTGTAGTGCCAAAAACATTCCTTAATAATGACACTGTAGATGTCTGTGTAGATGATACTTTAACATTAATAAATGATCAGATTTGTACCTATAAAGATATGTCTTATATGATAATACACATGTGTCAGTACTTAATGTGAGAGATTAATGTAATTCATATTTAATTATAAACTTAATATAAAGTGCCATTAAACTCATGGGAACTAGTTGAGACAGTGAAAACTTAAAATGTTAAGTTAAATGAACAAATTCAGAAACTGCAAGTTGTGTCAACTTAAAAAAATAAAATAAAATAAAAATCAACTGTAAAAAAGTAAACTGCAAAATATATTTTTTTTGTTTCTTTACAGCCTGAAATGAAGACATACACAGTTCCCTATCAATGCTTCATTCGTACTGTGTCTTTCAGTTTTTTCCTCCTAAACTGAAACATTTTTTCAATCACACAGTGAAACTGCACAGTTCGTGCAATGCATTAAAAAACGAACCAATGGGTCGGCAGCGGTGCTGCACAAGCCTATGGCACAAAGCCCACCAGAGCCGCCAGAATGGACTGAGCCATCTGGCAATATAAGTGGCCATTCGCCACAGGAATCTCAGATTTCTTCACCATCAGCGACATTTTTTACACTTAATGCTAATCCTGAAAGCCTTTTTGCCGTTGGCATGCCTCAAAGCTAGACTGAGACTTCCCTGCTCGGCTGACCTGCTTCGCTTCAGCATTGCAGAAGCTCCAGTCCTGTTCCCCTGCTACTATACCACACTTCTAAAAAAGCTTCTAAAAGAGCAAATGAGGCGTTGTTGCAAATGCCTCG
Organism: Cyprinus carpio; assembly: GCF_018340385.1. Lineage (NCBI taxonomy): Eukaryota > Metazoa > Chordata > Actinopteri > Cypriniformes > Cyprinidae > Cyprinus > Cyprinus carpio. Next base: position 21,371,079 of record NC_056572.1, read on the forward strand.
CTGCTACTGCAGTTTGTGCAGAGTGTGCAGTTCCCCTGTACAGCGATGACGGCCATGCGGAGCGCATTTCCTGCTTGGGGAAACCCCATGTGGAAGCCACTCTCATGGGGACTGATTGTTCTCATTTCGAAAACTTCTGTTTCACCTCTCTTTGCCTCCCGTATCCCTCCCCCCACAGAAATGTGAGGCAAAAACAGCAGGGCAGAGGACTTGAGCGTTCAGCCACGGATGAGCTCATGTCGGCCCAGTTCCAAGTGGAGCGTTGAGCTCATGTCAGTGCCCGTCTGTGCCCAGCGAGCGATCTGGTATTGTTTGGGGGAAGTGAGGACGAGCTGCCTGATGACAGCATATCACTGGCAGCCTCGGACGCAGAGGAACTGTTGGGCTCGGTTACCAATCCCACCCCCTTGCTGCCGTCTGTGCCCAGCGCTGTCAAAGCCAGGATTGATGCTGAACTTCTCCATATCCTCTCGAAGGCAGTCAAGGAGCTGGGTTTAGAGTGATCTTCACCAGGAGCGACCTGATCCTGACTCCTGATCTGTGAGATAGGAAGAGGATAGGGCCAAGTTGCAGCTGCAGCCAGACCACCCCCCAAGTGACCTCTCTTCAGCCTCCTATCACCCCGTTCAACCCTGGGTGCAGAGGGAAAAGTGTTAGTTGTGAACTCTGGGCCAGTTCAAGCACCCAAGCAACCAATTGCTGTTATAGTTGGAAAAAATAAAAACATATACACTTTGAAAAAGAGAGCAAAATTCCTTTTCTATTTCCCATGAGTGTTTGGGCAGCCAGTCACTCAAGCTAATCCAACCCCTAGCCTTGCAGGCTGAGGCCAGGCATGCCATCCCCGGAGTGTCAGAGAGGTTTATTGGGATAATAAAATGAGGATATTTACTCCAATTCACTCGAAGACCCCCAGGCTTCAGCGGCATGGTCTCCACCTTAGTAAAAAGCAAGATCCTGCATTCAGAGGTGATGAATTTGCTGCCAAAAGCTCAGACCGAGACATAGAATGGGTCCCTCAGCTCAGACCAAGTCAGGCTTCTACAGCTGTTACTTCCTCATTACCAAAAAAAGATGATACTTGACCTCAGACACCTGAATCGCGCCCTCATGAAAAGGTTGTTCAAGATGACTACGCTGAAACAGATCCTCTCGCAAATCCGCTCAGGGGACTGGTTCATTTCTCTGGACCTGAAAGATGCACACTTTCACATCCAAATAGCCCCCGTCACAGGTGATTCTTGAGATTCACCTTCGAGGGAGTGGCATATCAGTACTCGGTCCTTCCCTTCGGGCTGTCCCTGGCTCCCTGCACTTTTACGAAGTGCATGGACGCGGCTCTTTCCCCTCTGAGGCAGATGGGAATCTGCATTCTCAATTCCCCTCAATGACTGGCTCGTGCTGGCCCAGTCAGAGGCAGAATCAATAGCACACAGGACCCTCCTCCTCAGCCACTTAGAGCACTTGGGACTCAGGGTCAACTTCGCCAAGAGCATGCTGCTCCCCAGCCAACGAATACTGTTCCTGGTGGCAGTTCGTAGTTGCACTAGAATGTGCTCTGGCCATGAGAAAAATCGCAGCCTCCTTCAAAAGCTTGGCCATGTGAATTGCTTACAGGAGGAAAGTTGTCACGAAATCTGCATCCAAGGCAAACCGACTTTCGGCCATTGGTGGAAAGCAGAAAAAAAGGCTTCACATCAACTGCTTGGAAATGCTAGCAGTGTATCGAGCCTGTCAGTTCTTCCTGGCAGTCAAGTAAAGTCTGAGGTTATTTATATAGCACTTTAAACAAAACAGATTGTGTCAAAGCAACTGAGCAACATTAATTAGGAAAACAGTGTGTCAATAATGCAAAATGACAGTTAAAGACATTGAATTCAGTGATGTCATCATGCAGCTCAGTTCAGTTTAAATAGTATCTGTGCAATCATTTGCAATCAAGTCAACGATATTACTGTAAATGAAGTGTCCCCAACTAAGCAAGCCAGAGGCGACAGCGACAAGGAACCAAAACTCCATCAGTGACAGAATGGAGAAAAAACCTTGGGAGAAACCAGGCTCAGTCGGGGGGCCAGTTCTCCTCTGGCCAGACGAAACCAGCAGTTCAAGTCCAGGCTGCAGCAAAGTCACATTGTGCAGAGGACTCAACTGGTTCTTGTGGTCTTGTCCCAGTGGTCGTCTGAGACAAGGTCTTTACAGGGGATCTGTATCTGGGGCTCATCTAGTTGTCCTGGTCTCCGCTGACATTCAGGGCTGTAGAGGTCCTTTCTAGGTGCTGATCTACCATCTGGGCTGGATATGTACTGGATCCGGGGGACTGCAGTGACCATCTGACCTGGTACAGACTGGATCTGGTGGCTATGGTGACCTTGGAATAAGAGAGAAACAGACTAATATTAGTGTAGATGCCATTCTTCTAACGATGTAGCAAGTACATCAGGTGTTATGGGAAGTGTTCCCGGGTTCACCTAATTAACCTTTTCAGTGGTGAGTTTAAAATATTCCAGCGGTCCCCCCAGAGTGAGTTTTTTTAAGACGACCATTATTTTAGAACGTTCCCCTTACTGTTTCCATGGCGATGCGTCAGGCTTGTCACGTGACACACCGCGTCTACAATAACACTGTATGACAGATGGATGGCTTTTATTTCATTTTTCCTTTAATGATCTTTTTTTCCTTTTTTTATTTAAAATATTCGCAAACTTGCATACCATGTCATGAACAATCTGATATTCCGATTCATAAATATGTGTAAATGTTTGTGTTTGGTCGTTTAAAAACCTTTCTAAATGATCTTGATTGTGATCTGTAATGTGAGATGGGCGCCACCATGTTTGTTCATGCTGCAGTTCAGAGAATCCTGTCAGTCAGATTTACAGCACGTGAATTCATCAATTTCTCCAACTACAACTAATAAGTGGCCGATGAACCGGGTGAAGAATAGATTAAAAAAAAACATCTGCAAATTAAATTTTAATTGATTATTATTGTTGCTATTATACTCTCAGGGGCACGGAAATAAGAATCCCATATGTGGGACCGTACCGCTCAAAAGGTTTTAAGAAAACCCATTATGTGGTTAATAATAAACCTGTAGTTGTGATAATATGACAAAAGTTAATGCAGCCTAAAAAAACTTTTGAACAGTTTTGGACGTCACCGATTCTAGAAGCCATATCTCAGTATAAGTTATGTGGGACCATAAGCCAGGTTAAAAAAAATGATGGGTCTTTATGTTATCTGCATTTAAAAAAGATCCAAGAGTTTTAAACTCCAAGAGTGTGCCTGCCTCCCAAACAATGTTAGGTAGGTTATTCTAGAGTTTAGGCACTAAATAGGAAAACGATCTGCCGCCCACAGTTCACTTTGATATATTCTAGGTATTATCAAATTGCCAGAGTTTTGAGAATGCAGCGGACATGGAGGACTATAATGTAACAAGAGCTCATTCAAATACTGAGGTGCTAAACCTCAGTGCTTTATAAGTAATAAGCAAGAAATTAAAATCTATACGATGTTTAATAGGGAGCCAGTGCAGTGTTGACAGAACCGGGCTAATATGGTCATACTTCCTGGTTCTAGTAAGAACTCTACCTGCTGCATTTTGGACTAGCTGGAGTTTGTTTATTAAGTGTGTAGAACAACCATCCAATAAAGCATTATAATAATCTAACCTTGAGGTCATAAACGCATGGATTAACATTTCTGCATTTGACATTGAGAGCATCTCATTGGGAGATTCGAGATCTGTAATAACTAGTTCTTGCAGTTGTGTTTTTTTGATGAGAGGCTTAATAACAGCCAGAGGTTTTTGGGGACTGACGAATTAATAATAGTCAGGAGATTTTATGAAAGCACCTCGGGAGCTCTAACATACATGTTGATGGTTTAGATGATTTAACAAAGTTTATACAATTCTTCCTTTCCTATAGGGAATGAGTCTGTTCCTCAGGGGATCTATAGTGCACTGTTTGATTTGATACTGTAGCTGAGCTGCTGCTTAATTTTATCTCTAATAGTATCGATTTTAAGAAGTAAAGCTGTGCTCCATTAATTATGCTTTTGATGTTGGGAAATGTCAATACTAAGATGTCATTTCCGCTTTATTTTTTAGTTAATTTAAGCGTTTTGTTGCAAAAAAGAAATGTACTTTTCAGGATAGATTATTTTACCAGCTGTGCTCCATTTTCCGGGGCTGCAAGATGGTTCTACTATATTATACCACGGTGTCAGACTGTTTTCCTTTATCTTCCTTAAGCGTAAAGGAGCAACTGTTTTTAAAATGGTAGAAAAGTGAGATTCCATAGAAGATGGTTCTACTATACTTGTAACAAGAAGTAGAATTTACAGTTTTAGCTATATGAAGTTTGCACAAGACTAAATAATGATCTGAGATATCATCGCTTGGCTGCATAACGCTATGTGCTAAACCACTCGGACAACATGTTTGTGGTATCTTACATATATCATGAGGGAGGCCTTTCCTCAAAGCGCCTCTTCATTCTGGTAGAGCGCCTTCTGAAATGGGCTCAAATCAACCTGCACTCGCTAAAGGCAGAGCATATTCCAGGCATGTTGAACCAGGGAGCGGGCATGTTATCATGGAGCAATGTCCTCTCAGAGGAGTGGATGCTCCATTCGCAGATGGTTCAGACAATCTGGGAGATTTTCGGCAACTCCGAGAGAGACCTCTTTGCCTCAGAATATAACTCTCATTGACAGACTCTCAACTTATTTTTCGAAGGTCAGGGATGCATTGGCCCACGATTGGCCCAACCTCCTCCTTTATGCATTTCCCCCGATTGCCCTGATCCTAAAGGTAATCAGGTGAATCAAGGAGCAGGTACACAGGGTCCTCTTGGTGGCGCCGCTCTGGAAGAACCAACTTTGGTTGTCAGAGCTAACATGGCTGCTGGTAGCAGCCCCCTGGCCCATTCTATCGAGATGGGATCTCCTCTCTCAAGCGAATGGGACAATATGGCACCCTCGACCCAAACTGTGGAACCAGCACATTTAGCCGCTCGACAGGAGCCTCCAAGCCTCCAAGAGCGAATTTTAACCCTATTTCGGAAACTAGAGCCCCGTCTACAAGACGCCTCTATGCCCTTAAGTGGTCTGTTTTCTCTGCTTGGTGCTTAAACTGCGGCAAAGACCCATTTATCTCTGACTATAGCCAGATGGCTCCGCCCATTCTGGTGGGCTTTTCATCATAGGCTTGTGCAGCAACGTTGCCAAACCATTGGCTCATTTTTTAATGCATTGCACGAATCAATGGCCGTGCAGTTTCACTGCATGATTGAAAAAAGGCTTCAGTTCAGGAGAAAAAATGCTTTTTCCCATAGTGTCTTTTAGCAAGACGCAGTACTCGTTCCCATATCTCAGGGAACTGAGGTTACATTAAAAAAACCGAATGCGTTTTTGCTTTGTCCAGCTATATGGCAAACAACGCCATTTGATTTTCAACTGTGATAAGCTGTGGTCAGTTTGATTACCCAAAACTTAAAATACATTTCCACGATCACTACAGCTCGGGACACATGTACGCATTCTTTCAGCCCGTGTGCGTTTTTACAGGGCGGTGGTGACGCTGACGAGCGGCTCGGGAACATGTCACCCATCTCTCCCCCCAAGCTTCGTCGGACTGTTCCTACGGAGAACGCGGGGAGCACACGTCGTTCCTATGGGGGGGAGTGGGGGAGTGGACCCTGACAGACCTGCGAAAGCTGCCCATATTCTGGAGAGTCCGTCGGCGTTCGCGTTGGCCGTCCCCGCTTGGTGTTGCACGGTGAAGTTGAAGTCCTGGAGCGCGAGGAACCACCGCGTCACCCTGGCATTCGTCTCCTTGGCCCGGGCCATCCACTGTAGGGGAGCGTGGTCGGTTATGAGGGTGAAGTGGCGCCGAGGAGGTAATACCTGAGCTCCAGGACTGCCCACTTGACGGCCAACGCTTCCCTCTCCACCGTGGCGTACCGTTGTTCCGCAGGGGTCAGCTTTCAGCTTATGAATATCACCGGGTGTTCCTCGCCGTCGTGGCCCTGCGATAGGACGGCTCCCAACCCGGTGTCGGATGCGTCCGTCTGCAGCAGGAAGGGGCGGTTGAAGTCGGGGGCTCAGAGGACCGGCTCCGTCGTGAGGGCTGCCTTTATCCGGTGGAACGCCGCTTCCGTCTCGGGGGTTCACGGGACCTTCTCCGGCTGCCCCTTCCTGGTCAGGTCTGTCAGGGGAGAAGCTAAGGAGGAGAAGTTAAGGATAAAGCAGCGGTAATACCCCGCCAACCCCAAAAAGGCCTGTACCTGCGACTTGGAGGTGGGCCGCGGCGTGGAGAGGATAGCTGCCACCTTCTTCTCTTGCGGTCTAATGAGGCCGGTAAAGTGCTGCTCAACAATTGACCATATTTTATGTGTTATATGTATGTGGGTCAATCATTGTTTATATTTGAATTAACTGATGAAATAAACAGGAAAAATAATACAAAATTCAGGCCTTTAAAAGAAGGCTTGTAATTACACTTACTTGATACTACATCTTGACTATCTGTTTATAAAATGATGAACAAGTAAACATTGTACTTTTGTCATTAAAGTGTATGTTACCACTGTACACACCACACAACTCAGAATTTCAGGAAATATTGTTAAATGACTGTATGGGAAAATGTAAGCTTTATCCTTTATCCCAGTTACTGCCGCATGTCAACACCTTTATCACTAAGTGTATGAGGAGTGAAGTGGAACTCAATCTGTGCCCCAACCTGGCAATTTTATGACACACCTTTGGTGACCTCATCAGAGAGGGTCTGCACAGTCATTTGGCCATAGACCTACGGCCACCATAAAGAACTGCCATGACAAAGACTTTTGTACACATGTAACACAATTGCAGATAAATGACTTTCAGGAAGTTACAGCAGAAAGTGGTGACAGAGAATGTTGAGAGAAACATGCTGAAGCAGACTTTTCTGCACTCCCAGTTGCCAGCTGAAAATGCCAAGCACTGTAACACGAGTTCAATAGTCACTTAAACAGACCTTTGCCTAGCTTCAGTGTTCATTGTGATTAATCAGTCTTCTTTTTCTTTGCCATGTTTTGGCATTCCGAAGGTAAGCCAGTTCATTTCTAATTTGGACAAGACAGAATGATGCATTAAGAATGGTTAGCTTGAAGACAATGCTCCAGACCTTAAGCCTTGATTGCCTGCTTACCATTCTTTATTAAGGAGCAATAGCCTTTTGCTTCACCTGTGACAGGCAATAGAATTCTGTTTAGCAACAGGCTTTGTGAGAGAAGGAGGCACTGACAGACAAGAGTAACCATTTGTTTTGCTGTGCACATGCATATAGGTTGTCAATACACCATAAAGCAGATGTGAGACTTTTGCGGATTTCAGTAGAATGTCAAGCTACTCTCTAAGCTTTTTATTTATTAAAAATAATTAAAAACTGTAGGCTAAAACTGCATGCTCTGCAATATCTGATAAAGGGTTCCCCTACTTTATTGCCTGCTGGTCTTCTCAATGCAGTTCCCAGTTAGCCCATTTTATTCCAAGACACTCTTCAGGAAATAAATCTTTAAATGTGGGTGATGGGTTCTCTTTCCATTACACACTATGTAATGAGAGGTTTGTTGCAGTGCAACGTTTGAGGTAAGTGTTAATGCCTTTGCACAATTTTAGGATGTAGCTGAGAAGCTAATGATCATGAGCACCTGGAGATGTTGAGGTGAGCAAATCTGTGGCTCCTTTGAATTAGCTTTCCATCTACTACAATGAATACACATATAAATGGACAGCTAAACATAAAACTGATAATAACCACCATTTTGTCATATTTGTTTACTAGAAAGACTGCTGGTTGAATTCACCAGTCAGCAGGGGAAAATAACGCTTCTGCTTCATAACTCTAATACAAGGGAAGATACACATCCTTAGTAAGAAGCGAATAATAATTTATCCTAGATAGTCTGTCCAACTTATTGAAATGTTGAAAGTCTTTGTTCTTTGCTCACATGCTCTTTATTCCCAAATAGCTTTTGTTCCCTTCCGCTTATGGCTTATATTATCTGAGCCAAAGTTTTAGGAACTTTTATTACAGAAACTGGGTCAGGTAAACTTACACTGTCCTGTCGCTTAGCTCTCTTTATATAGCATCAGCCTTGCTGAGAATATAGATCAAGTTGCAGTGAAGTGGCCTTCTGTCCTTGAAAGACTGTTATAGAGATATCCTTAACAAAACTCTTGGGAATTTGCATCCTACAGAAAAGATTTTAGACCTATTGTTCACTTTTGCATGTTTTAATCTCCACTGAAAAAGACCAAAGTAATTTGAAGTAATTACAAAAAAGTAATTGGAATGTGAATTCTTCATTAACTGATGGGGGATTTACATATTTTCTATGACCAAAAGGTAATAGAACTAAGCCAAAAGTTAATATCTCATGTAAACACTAGAAAAGGCGACATGTTAAAGTGTACAATAATGTTTAATTTAATAAAATTAGTTAATGAATCAGGCATCATTGACAATGAACTAATCTAATTTTAATCAAATCTTAATTTATTAATCTAGGTTTATCATATTTTATAAATTGACTTTAATTTGTTCACATTATGTTTATTCTTGTTTGTTTGTTTGTTTGTTTGTTTGTTAACACAGAAGTACATGAAATTAACATTAGAACTCTTCAAGATTAAAAAAAAAAACAGTTGATTCAATAGTCAATACACAAAACAGCAATTAGCAATGTTGCATTTTTTTTAAAGACAGCTGTAACAATAATTATTACAAATATTAATAAACAACATTATATTATTATATGGCTCAGTCAATGTGTGAACAGTCAACAAACAAGTAAAATTAAATTCAAAGTGGACCAGTCTGTCACGTGTAGTGCCATTTAAACCGCACAATAAAGGAGTTTAATCCAAAAATAGTCTTTTAATTATAAATCCAGAAGAAATAGGAGCAAACGTAGCACACACAACTGTAAAGAAAAAATAACTGGCCACGACTGAGTAGAATACAGAGTATAAATAAGGAGTCTAATGAATGATTGACAGTTGCAAATCAGAAGTATTCACAAATCTGCCTCAAAAGTAATAGAAAAAAAATTAGGAATAACTAGGGCAACGACTAAAAACAGGGCAGGAGAAAGAGAATACAGAGTAAAAAAATGCATAACCGTTACACAGTTCTATGTCGTAATGAAGTGGCTGACATTAGTTTTCACAAATCTGCCTGCATAATTCTCGTAAATTTATTTCACAAATCTGCCTGCATAATTCTGGTAAATTTAACATAAAGACTCCAACACTCAGTTTAGATCATTGCTAATTTACTTTCTCTGCCACATTTTCTGTTCCATATTTTCTGAATCTGAATCAACCTTGTGGAAGAAAAACACATGGATGAGACAAATGTAATCTGTTTTTGCTGGAGTTTGCTTCTGAAGAGAGTTACGGATCTGCTCTAATTTGCCTCTGCATAATATCATGATCTGTTGATTAACACTCGCCATGTCCCTTGAGCCTGGACTAACTCCACAATCAGGGAACGAAGCTTATGTTGCAGCCTGGCACAAGGTCATTCCACCCCTGGTTGCTGAAAATGTAAGAGGGCCCCCTTGCGCAACACTGAGGTCTAATTTGCTGGCTGCATTATCTCTGTGTTAAAATTCCCTGCCCAGTTTGCATTTGCAATGATGGATGGCATTGCACTAACCGAGCCTACATCCTTCTCACCAAACATCCAAGAGCCCCAGAGTCTGATGATAGATTACTATTGCTTTATCTTGTACTGATTATTCCTGTCTGTGACATGAAGAGAGGCTGAGATTGGTAAGTGGTCTAGAGTCGTTTTACGGGTACAAATGGCTTTATTATGCAAGGCTAGTTGTTTGTCATTGTTTGTAGTTTTGATTGTGTTCAGCTGTACACGTTTAGTTTTTTCACTCAGTTTAAAATGAAATGTATTGGATGTCATCACTCTTGATAAAGAAAGAGAGATGTATTCTCATTGTGCTGCCTTATCAGCATTGACTTTTCGTCTTTTAAGGATGAAATGGCGAAGTGTTGAAAATGTTTACTATAATATGTGTCAAAGCTGCACAGACAGTGGGTATTTGATTGCTCTCTCAATAATTTATTTGAAACCTTCATTCTTGGTGCACTGCCTGATAGTTTTATTGATTAAAAACTGCACAAACACACACACACACACACACACAGATAATGTTGCACTTTTTGGTGGTCAATATATGTCACCGTGCATCAGGGAATCAAGGAGACGAGGAAATTACTTCAAACAACATAGACTTTTAATAAAGAAACAAAAGGGAATGCACATTAACACAAGGATCGTGGGAGAACAAACTAGGTACTGTATGATGTTTAAGACATGACAAGGAGACAAGAGGCAGACTATACATTTCTACTGAACTTAACGAGGGACCGACAGGTGCAGATAATCAACTAATTATAAGACAATGAGAACAAGAAACAGAACCAAATAAGGGCATAAGGAAACATGAGGGAGAACTGAACACACACAAAATATGGAACAGTCTGACATAACGCCCCCTTCCGGAAGGTGTGTCCTCACGCCATATAACATTCAAAGGGGGAGGGGGAGGTGGTGGTGCTCTGGAGGTCCTTCAGGACAGACACGGGACAGCGGTACACGTTTGGGAGGCCATGGCGGATCAGGAGACTTGGGGGGTCCATGGCGGATCAGGAGACTCGGGAGTCCATGGTAGAGCAGCCCTACCATGCACCTCGGCCTCTACGGCTGGATTCCTACTACCCCCAACCCCCACCATCCCACGACCCCAAAAAACAATTCTTGGGGAAATTTATGGGGCTGTATTTGGGGCCTGGAGCCCTCCCTGGGCTTAAAGGGGGATCGGGAGTCCTCCCTGGGCTATACTCAGGAACGGAAGCCCTCCCTGGGCTGAACTGAGGATCGGGGAAGCACTTACAGTATGTGGTGCTGACGCTGGAGCGAGCTCTGGGGCTGGAGCCGATGCTGGAGTGAGCTCTGGAAGGCGCTTTTGAGGAGCGGGCAGTGGAGGGCACTCTGGAGGAGCAGGTACTTGAGGGCGCTCTGGAAGGTGCTTACGATGATTGCTAAATTACACACCAACGAACACTGGTGACCCATGAACAACTGCAGGCCTTGCCAAACCAATGATCACTGACAGGACTCGGGAACTGCAAGATGGGCATGCCACATGTGCGGTCAGCAGACTGAAGAGAGCCCCGGCTGGTGGACAGGACAACGGCGCGGCCGGCATGCTTCTCTGTTGGGACTTCTGATGGGGGACATCTGAGCAGCTGACGATCCTGGGCTGAGGACCATGGTGGAGTTTTGGATGACAGCGGGGAATTTGGGGTCAGGCAGGCAGTAGGAGTCGTTGGAGAGGTATGTGGAAGTTCTCGGTGTGGGGTGATCTGGGGAGACGTGGCGCGCTCCTGTGGGAGTTGGATGACGAGGCTTGGGAAGTTTCTTTACTTCCTCAACTTCAAAAACACAACCATTTAAGAACAGCACGAGATTAATAAGCTTGATCAAAGGAAAAATCACCCGTCGGAAGATTGCAGCGGATTATCTCATCATCCAACCCCAGCAGGAAACATGCACCTAGAGCGCCATCGTGCCAGCTTTAACCAGCTCAAAACCATAACATGACCACACAAAAAATGAAAATAAAACATTAACAAAAATACAGATGTGAATTATGATATTGAGGTCGTCACCATCATCTCATGACCAGCAGCATGTTATCATGTCAAGCATCATGTTACACTGAAGACTGGAGTAATGGTTGCTAAAAAATCAACTTTGTCATCAAAGGAATAAATACAATTTTATATACAAATATATTACAAAAGAACACAGTTGTTTTAAACTGTAGTAACATTTTATTTTAACACACGATATTACTGTTAATATATATATATATATATATAGATATATTAAAAATATATATATATATATATATATAAAATATATATATATAGATATATTAAAAATATATATATATATATATATATAAAAAAAAAAAAAACTTTTATTCCAGACAAGCTTTGTCTACAAAAATCGTTTATAAAAACAGATTACATAGATTTTCAGCTTTTTCTCTGTCATGCAAATTCCCTCACATTGTCATAAGATAAATCTTTATACAGTAGTAACATTTCCAGTTAAAAATCTTCTTAATCTTTGGCCACCTTATATGCCATAGAATTGTGTCCTTGACTACAGTGTTACTAATAAATGTTTGCAAGTTTCAGCAGTTATTTTTTTCTATTGCACATTATAGTCCAAGGCTCGTGTTATTTTATGAGTGCTTTTTTTACACACAACTTAGATAACAGTTCCTCTGGGAAACATGCTATAGAGATTAATTGCAACTTATGTGCTACTAAAGTTCCACTTGCTGCTTCTGTATACCCGACACAGGGCCACTGTTGCAGGACATGATTTTATGAAGCAGCATTGGTGGGCTATGTGACTGAGTCATAATTAACAGATGGATTGGCAAGGATGTCATGAATTTATTTCGCAGATCCAGTACATTTCACCATAGTAAGCAAACAAAACAGTTAAAGAGTTTACAGGCTATGAGACATTTGAAAACTCAGGTAAACAAATCTACTTGGGGTTAATGTTAAAACGAGATTTAAATTCTGTTTTAAAATAAACTTTTTATGCACACATTAAATTTAATGTTTTATTTACATCAGACTATTGGAGAACCATCTGGTTTTACAACTCCAGTTTCACTAACATCACACTTTCCATTTTTAGAGGAATGGTCAAGGTAAATGCAGCTGTGACTGTAATATCTGCTATAGCTTTTATAATGATAGCACGCCATTCATATATCTTTCTGGAGTCATTTTAAAAGAGTAAATTGTGTCAGAAAGTAGTTTCAATGCAAATGGGGCCTGAGATGAATAGCACAGATGCAGGAATCAAACTTGCCACTGTGATTGTCATAGCTAAAGATTACCATCCTATCTGAGTCATAAAAAAAAAATCCACGGCCTTACAATCGGGCAAAACTTTATCTATTTAAAACCCAAGACTGCTGAATGTCTACTTCCTTTTTTCACCCACAGCCAGACCTCTACACATAGCTATTGTTAACATCCCGTTACTTGAGGCAAATTCACAGTTGAGCTGCTAGTGTGTATTTCATCTTGACAATTGCAGGTATTCACTTTGTCGCTGGAAATGATAGCGTATCGAACACTAGAAGGAGAAGTGGAGGAAAGAGAGGTTAGAAAGGGAATTCAGTGTGTGTTTGAATGTGAATTATGGTTGTTTTGTTGTAGTAGCTTAGATAAATCCCTAGCAGCAAAGCTTCTTGTTTCTCTCATCTACCACAAATCAAGAACATCTCTTATCCTGACAAAACCAGATCATTCAAGCATGCCAACATGACCTCATAATAATTCATATGTATTTGGCATAAAGTGTAGTTCTAGAATATACATTTCCATTTATATGCAGATACATTAAAACATGCATTATTAACATATTGACAGCATCTAAACAACATATGAAAAACTTTAGAAATGTACAAATGTTTAAAAGCTATTTTAGGTCATAAAATATTGAACTGAAATTAACGTGGGCTTCGTAGTATTTAATACGATTAATTCTTTGTTTAAAGGAATCACATTTATTTATCCTATTTACCTAATTTGACATTCATTATGTACTGAGATTTGTGATGTCATATTTAGATCATTTCTATAACTATACCAAGCCTAAGCTATAACATGTCAAAATGAATTACATTTTTAAAAATCATTCATTATTTTAAGATTAAGCTTTCTATTTTACTTGCTGCGGGACAGCTGCAGCTAGAAAAAAATGACAAATGCAACGTAAAAGGGATCACAAATGTAATCTATTTATTTGTTTGTTATATTCCAAACCTTCCAAAGCCATAATGTAACTCTTTATGCATAAGAAAAATCATCTTCACCCACCATTACACTCAAAACATTGCATTCATTTACATATACAGTATAGATAAAAAGTTATTAAAATATAATGTTAAATTGTATTAAATTGATTAAATAAAATTTACATGAATGTATAGAAATTAAAGTTATATAATATATAACAAAGTTCTTTATTATTTTAATGTGTCCTTGCTGAATATATATATTATATATATATATATATATATATATATATATATATATATATATATATATATATATATATATATATATATATATATATATATATTACATTAGTGAGTATAATTGTAAAATGCACCTACAGAAATTTATTTAAATAACAATTAGTTATGAATTCTTAAGCGATCAGCCTGGATATGCAGATATGACAATGCTGCTATTCTAAAGCAGTACTGCTAAGCATTTAGTACTCTTGCAAATCCAAGCATCTTTCAAAAACACTATTTAAAGACATTTCAAGGTAAAGTGACTAAATTAATGTCTTAATAAGCCCAATTGTTAATAAATTACAGCTGGTGCATTATTAAAGTTCCCGGATGAACTGTGCATATGGGTGTTGGTCTAATATTAACATCCTGCCTCAAGGCCAAGGGCAATATTTCTGTAATTACAGTAGAGTTGCAGCAAATGTCTTGTTCAAAGTTAGTGGCCATTCTAGAACATATTGTTCAGTGCTCAATGTATCAGAGTGGGGGGGGTGCAAAGATGTGACCTTGGAATGGAACCATAAGAGATTTACATTCCGCCATGTATTGCACAGCTAATGCAACTAAATTAGCTCATCTCATAGCAAATACATAAAAGGGTTGTTAATTGCCGCTGAAATTAGATTGGTTTGGAAGGGGGTGGGAGTCGCGGTCTCTTATTGGAAGTGAAGGATGTTAGGTTTCCTTTTTAGTGATCATGGTGGCAGTGGAAGTCATGCATTACATTCCAAATGATTTTAATTTTCACATTCATCCTGACTGGATATGTGACAGAGCTGTTGGTAGTCTGCATGATTGTGTGTGTGTGTATATGCGTGTGCACGTTGAAGTGGGGATAGGTGTGCTTTGAGCGGTGTGATATAAAAAAACAATTGCTTCATTATTCTGTTATTATCTTAGGCCATGGAAATGTATGTGTGTGTGAGTGAAGAGACACTGTAATGGTGTCTGCTTCCAAAGCCTAGTCTGACATTTCAATTTCCCGAGGCAGAGAGGGAGGCTGATAACTAGGCATTATGATGCGTGTGTTAGGCTTGAGCAGAAATCCTCCTGTAACACCAATGTATGAGAGACACAAGCGCTTTGACAACAAGCCTGATAGAGCAGTCGCTAAAACTTTTTGTCTTTTTATTGTGAATTTTATTGCATTGAATACAAATCACAGTGGGCCCTGAGTACAGCAGAGACAAGAAAAAATAAATAATAAATAAAAAAAATCTAACATGCACAAAAGGTGTGTAATCAAAATGAATGTCATTCTAAAGATTCAAATATTAACCCAGACTTCTTTGCTTTTAATCTGAAGTTAAATGTCACCTACTGTATAGCTGCAAAAAGAGCGTCTCTGAGCATGTGGTAAAGGTTTAGCTATAACCTTCAAGGTTTCTCTGACCTAAACATTAGCATGGATTTAAAGAGTAGGGTTAAACAATAAAGACCTTCAAAAAAAAAAAAAAAAAAAAAAGAGAGAGAGAGAGAGAGAGAGAGAGAGAGAGAGAGAGAGATAACCTATAATGATTCCATTCAAATTAACAGGATTTATTCAAATAATAATAAAAAAAAAAAAAAAAAAAACATTTAATATTGCCAAATCAACCGAATTTCTTTTATACCACCAACATTATTTCATAAGGGTTAAATTAGGTATAAATATCTTTAAGGTAACATGAAAAATGTAATTAAATTAAATTAATACATAACATGCTATGATCACAAAAGATATTTCACAAAGTATGTTTAATGGAAGTGTAAGGGTTTCCTATGCAATTACATAACTCGCTGCTAAATTACCATAGCATGATGCACTGTTGTAGAAACTAACTAGATGGCCACGACTGTTTCCCAAAAAATGTCAGAATTTGTCATATTTATTGTTTGAACCATATTGGTTAGAACTGTTGTTGATGTCAAGCAGGTGGTGGAGTGATAATTTTTGAGATTTCAGGTTGAGATTAAAGCACTGTAAGATTATTGCTGTAAATAACAAACATGCAGTATTTCTTCATTGTTTTTGTTTTCTGTTATGTTGTGGGTATCCTTACATCACTCATTTTTTTTCTTGGTACTGTCAAATCAAACCACCATGTTTTAGTATGAGATATCACACATTTTATAAAATAAACAAGCCACAATCTTGTGTGTTTAGTATCCCCTTATAACATTACGTGAGTCAAAGGGGCAAGATGGTGTTTGGATTGAGGATGATCTTACAACAGTGGAGAAAAAAAGCTTCTGCTTTGAGAGAGAGAGAGTGCTGACATGTAGAGGATGGTGTATTTATATTCAGTGATTTTACTCTCGACAATACTTGGATTTTACACCTTTTGGGAATCAACCATATTTACTAACATTTAAATCTTGAATTACCCTGTTCATAAAAAAGTTAAAAATAGTAAAATCCCTTTTCTGTTCTTGCAGCAACTGTAAATAACACACAAACTATAGTGACATTAAACTGAAAATCAGAAATAATGACTGGGAAACATACTTTTAATCTGAAAGACACCCTTTTTTTTGCAACATGATATTATCTCTTTGTATCTGCATTAGAAGTTTCATCAGTGAGGTTAAGAGGTTTCAGTCTTGCTATATTTTCTGTAACATGTAAAGGATGTCTTCAAATCATTATCCATCATAGTGTGTGTGTGTGTGTGTGTGTGTTGTGTATTTGTGCGTGTGTGTGTGTGTGTGTGTGTGTGTGTGGTGTGTGTGTGTGTGTGTGTGTGTGTGTGTGTGTGTGTGTGTGTGCCTGTCTTCCCGCCCGTGTGTGTGTGTGTGTGTTTGAAGAGGTTTAATGAATCTGGAATATCATTTTGTTCTCACTGAGGAAAATCAAAAGAAAATAAAAAAACTTTCAAACCAGTAAAAGTGGACTTTTGAAGAAACATTTTGGTCACTCTTTACTATAAAATGACAACAATGACAACAAAAAGCATCATATATAGGTCTATAACAACACGATCCACAAAGAGTTTGAGGAGGGGCCCCCCTCGGTAGAAATTGTGTTCAATATTACAAAATATAATATTGAAACTTCGTCATAAATTTTGTTTGATTCTATTATATTCAAATTTCATATCAATGACATTGTTTTCAGTCGCATTTATTAATTGCAGTTTTCTCATTTAATTATTATGAAATGATACAATTTTTCTGTTCTGTGTGACTTCTGCCTCCAACTCACTATAAAGAATTATATTATGTTAAACAAGACTACACTTTAAAACTTTAGCATGAATTACATTTACGTTTAACCATAACTTATATAAGTAATCAATTGTATTTGTACGCTGTAATCCAGATCTTCAGAATCTATACAACTGTGCAGAACAGTCCCAAATTTAAGTCTTTATTCAGAGATATTCATCTCCATCCTTGTGCTTTTGGTCCCTTTTTTTTTTATATACACTGCGCATGTTTTTAAGAAAGGGTTATGGTTAGGTTTAGAGGTTGGAGTGGGATTAGCAGCTCAAAAAACTTACTACTGTTTTTGTAAGTCTACATATTTCTGTATATTACATTTTTTATTGTTTTGTACATGTAAATGTCACATTCCAATACCTGTGTGGTAACTGTACATTACCCATTGCATATCGCTTTGTAGATATGATATAAAGTAGAGCCAAAAAAGTTTATGTCCCTGATAGAAGGTCTTTGAGTCACTCCATCCACAGATGTACAAAAATATATCATTTTATCTTATAAAGTTCCTCACCCTGTTCAAAATTTAGCATTTGATCAATGAGATCTGTCAATAAGTGATCTGTTACACCATACAGCATTACTGTTCAGGTCCAATTATGAAGATAGTCTCTCCAGCGCAGGAATTTTTAGCCCTCTACAAGGATGTTAATGTCTTATTCCCAGGTTCCCCCCATGATATGTTCTTGGTGTCACTGAAATGGATCAAGGCACTACAGCAAATTACAGAAATAATGTTTTCATCATATAAAACCTTTCTTTCCAGTATCATTCATTTTCATCTCCCTCCATCATCATTGTTATGAGAAAGCAGAGAAAAAGTCACTCTGACATGATTCTGCAGTGCCAAAACTGGAATCGTGAGGTGTTTACTTTTGCTTAATGTAGTTCTAGCAGACATAGGCCATTCATCAGAGGGGCAGGACATTGACCCCATTTCTTTGAAGCAGCATCACTTCTCGACACCGGCATTGTAGGCTACTGGTTCAGGAAACATTCCTCTTCCTCCATAAAATGTGCTGCACACATCCGAATATTTGGGTTGAACCGGGGCGTAGCCATCATTTCCAGAAGTGAGTGGGACAGAAATGTTTTATATATAATAAAATATATACAGTATAACATTTCTGTAATCTATATACTAATCTATATACTAGTCAACAGTTTTTGAACAGTAAGATTTATGTTTTTTAAAGAAGTCTCACCAAGCCTGCATTTATTTGATCAAAAGTACAGCAAAAGTAGTAATGTTGTGAAATATTTGTACAATTTAAAATAACTGCTTAAATAAATAAATGGTTTCTATTTGAATATACTTTAAAAACATAATTGATTGCTGTGATCAAAGCTGAGTTTTCAGCATCATTACTCCAGTCTTCAGTGTCATATGATCCTTCAGAAATCATTCTAATATGCTGATTTGCTGCTCAAGAAACCTTTTTTTTTTCTTCTAATTATTATTATCAATATTTAAAACAGTTGAGTACATTTTTTTTTTTTTTCAAGATCTTTTGATGAATAGAAGATCCAAAGATCAGCATTTATGTGAAATAAAAAGCTGTTGTAACATTATACCATTCAAAAGCTTAGAGTCAGTATAATTTAAATTTTTCGGAAAATAAATTATAGAAATTAATACTTTTATTTAGCAAGGATGCTTTAAATTGATCAAAAGTGATGATAAAGACATTTATAATGTTACAAAAGATTTCTATTTCACATAAATGCTGTTCTTCTGAACTTTCTATTCATCAAAGATACAAAATTATACTCAGATGTTTTCAACATCATCATAAAAATAAATATTTTTGAGCAGCAAATCAGAATATCAACATGATTTCTGAAGGATCGTGTGACTGGAGTAATGATGCTAAAAATGTAGCTTTGAAATCACAATAAATTACATTTTAAAATATATTCAAAAAGAAAACAGTTATTTTAAATAGTAAAAGTATTTCAGAATTTTACTGTTTTGCTGTACTTCAAATCAAACCAATTCAACATAAAAGAACACAAAAAAAAAAACAAAAAAAAAAAAAGTAAAAATCAAAAACTCAAAAACTTTAGACCGCAAGTTCAAAGGCAACTTTATTATTTTTTTCTCTAATTTCTAGCTTTTAATTGGCTTAAATCAGAAATCAGATAACTGCCGGACAATAATCAATAATAATGATTTGTTAATGTTTATATAGGCTACTACAAACAATTGTTTTATCACATAATAAGGCAGAATAGTTTCTATACTGTAATAAATGTAATGTTAATTAGCACTGCATTGTTCATATAGCCTACTTTATTTATTACCTGGAGAAGACTTGAAAAACACAAATCAAGCCTAAATTGTCACAATCGTATGTTTGTCTTCATGTTCCCAAACTTTTCTGGTTTTCTGTGAAAACAACTTTTTTCATACAGCAATAGCTGGACACTTTTGTCCATTTCCTGGTTCGACTTTCTGCGCGAGAGCGCCCTCCGGCTACAAATATGAATGAAACACACACTGCATGAGTCCATCTCCGCCACGATGTACTACAAATATGTCTCTTTGAGTTTTAAACACACACTGCTCTTATATGACATATTTTTTAGCAGTTTTTATTCAAAATCTGCTTTCAGGCTAACATAATAACATGTGTTCCCTGGAAATCAACCCAGCTCTTGAAAACCTCAATTCTGAGCCACAGGAACCAAACAGTGTAGTAAATACAACTTAACCAGTGATGTGGGGGACGAATTTACATGATATTAAAAGTGGGGGGACACGTCCCCCGCGTAATCTACTCCCCCTGGGTTGAACCTTTGCCAAACAGTGTAGTAAATACAACTTAACCACTGATTTCTATTTGTTTCCTCTTTTGGAATGCCAAACAAAGTAGTTTTGCTTTCACACTGAAACACACAGCGTCTCCACAACATAGCAGCGGCAGCAACAATACTACAGCGAGAATCAAAGTCATGCCTTCTTTCTTTGCATGAACATTTGGGCGACGTTATGCAAATCTTCCCACATCGTGACATAGACATGTGGGGGCATGTTAGAATGAGTCATTTTGGGAGGGCGTGGTTGACTCTAAACTCTTATAATGAATATCTCTTTGGATTTGAGACTTTAGTCTTTGCAACTTTACAGATCTTCTTTATGCACCAAGAGCTCGTTACACTCCAAAGAGAAAGGAAAAAATTTAATCCCATCACATGACACCTTTAATGCACCACAAAGGAAGCTAAATACCAAAGGGTGTCTCCCTAAAGATCCATCACCAAAAGGTGCATGGTAAGCAGCAATGGTGGACACATCAAACCTGAGCATGAAGGGAAAATTATCCTGAAGGAACTCCAGCACTGAAACAACCAAGCTGTTTACTACAGTAGGTCCATCTGACATTTTCTGCACCATAAAGTGAAAACTCTCCACTTTAACACTAGAAGCGCCAGGGCATACTAGATTCGAGAGACTAGAGTTCATGATTTAGAGACCAGAAACCAACAACAACAATCATTGAAAAACTATACACCGAGTGCTGAAACCCATTCTTGCAATCAGGGGAAATGTCTACACTGATACAGACATAGCCATGGCCATGTCTGCACTTAGCTGGATGTATGAGGGAGAACCAGAGTGGACAGTGGGTCATCTCTTGAGATGTGAACAAGTCCACTTCTGCCCCCTAGTGATTTATAGCTCCAGAAAAACAGTCGTTGTCTGAAACGACAAGAACCACACACCCTAAAAACTCTGAGAAAAAGCCCCACATCCACAAAAAAACTAATCATTGCCATTAAACTTGTGTGCCATCATCGATGACCTCTCAACAGACCCCAAGTTGAGTGGGCAGCTAGGACCGCACACCAACCTGTGAGGGAAGCAACTAATGTTAGCATCTTGCAACAACAAGAGGCTCCAAGTACAAGTCACTGGGACAAGAACCAAGGCTTCTTCCACATTACTAGGGCTCAAAGGCAACTGCTCAAAACTATAATGATGTGAAATGGGCTGCCCCTTGGGGAAAGCTCCTTGGTCTTAAGCTACCACTGTAAAGGTCTCATGTACAACAGGCCAAAAGAAATCACATTGGATGCAGCTGCCATGAGCCTAACAGTTTCTGGAATTGTTTTACAGTGACTGTCACAAATCATTTGTGGAAAACATATACAACCCAGTTGCAGTTAAAGACAAAAGGTTTTGCCATCTTCAAGAATCGATATGTGCAAACAGGCACAAAAACAAAGACAAAAGGTTTTGCCATCTTCAAGAATCGGCTAAAAACACATCTCTTCCATCTTTATTTGACCCTCTAACTTTATACACAGTCGCTCACTATTCTCGAATTCTATTCTTAAAAAATGAATAAATAAATAAATACAACTAGCTTTCTAATCTTTTTTGTATTCTATCTGTTTTTCTTTAATTTATTATAGTTAAAGCACACGCAAAGCAAAAAAAAAAAAAAAAAAAAAAACCTCTAACACCAGCTTGCTCTATTCTTTTTCTATTCTATCTGTTTTCTTTTTATTTATTATATTATTTAAAAGCCCTTGCTACGTGTACTGCGTTAAGCTAACTGACACGTGTTATAGCACTTGTATATCATTGCTTTTTTTGTTGATTTTGATTGCTTCCATTGTCCTCATTGTAAGTCCGCTTTGGATAAAAGCGTCTGTTAAATGGCTAAATCTAAAATGTAAAAGTAATCCACAGGACACTGTTGCAAACAATGTGCTAAACAGAACATGGTATGTATAAGTGTGAACTAAAAATAAGACTAAAGGACACACAGCTGGAAACAAGTGAGCACTAATATAAGTGCAACTCCTGATGGGAACCGAAGTCCGAAACAACAGTCCAGAAAAGTGTGTCCTCTGATGGCTGGCAAGGGCACTCCAACAGATGGCTGTTTGGCCGGACAGTTTGGCCTAGCCTGACCTTGCCTATGACTGAGAGAATCAACTGAATATGAGCAGAAGCCCAATATCACCCCTACCGAATACATAAAAGCAAACAGCTGGATATAAACTATTGCAAATATATTGTAACAATCATATCATTCATCTCAATGCTTTGGACTTGCATATATTGTATTGACACATTGTGTTAACATCTTGAGGTAACGACTAACTAATGTTGCGTCCTCTTACATATAGTCTACAAACACATGCAGCATCAAGTCAACAGATGAATTACTTTATAATGAATATGAACAATGTTACAGCAGTATACCATATTATATATATATATATATATATATATTATAGATATATAAGATATATATATTATATAGATATAGATCTATATATATATATAGGTATGTATAGTATATAGTATATAGTTTGTGTGTTATGTCCTTATATCCATACCCGAAGTATCTGCTCCATTCAGCATGTCTAACACAAACTCATTGATTTGGCCCTCTAGCGGTCCGCTTTCATACGGTATAAGGTCAACAAACCTTTCTGAGCTGTTCCAGCAACATCCGGAAAAAAAAAAAAAACAAGAAAGAAAAAAAAATTGGTATGTTTTTACTGATTTTTCTAGCAATAGGTGCTGATTAATTGGCAAAACTGGTCAATAGTTGAGCTCTAGTATGGGTGTGTATTCGTGAAAACATGGACCAAATTTACATTCCTAAAAGGTGTTGTTTACAGATTATTTTCAAAACACTTGAATTGAGGCATGAAATTAATCAAAGACTTCAGTGAAGAATGCGCAATTGTAAAACGGAAGAGGAGCTTTGGGGGGGGGGGGCCCACCCAAAAGTGGTCCATAACATGCAACAATGACCATTTTAGGCAGATCAGAACATTTGTTTTATTAAAGACCCTGAGCCGCATCACATAGTTGGTGAAAATCACTAGTTTATGTTATTGGATGAGCTACGTCAATAAAGCGCAACATGGAACTGAAGAGTTTGGTTCCAAAACGCTAATAAATCCATTTTGATTAAGGTCATAAAACTTAAGAATAACGTATCGTTAAGAAGAGTTTCAGGAAATGCAGCCCAGGTTTTTAAGAAACAAGACTCATCAACGCGCCATCAAAGTGACTATTCTCTGACCACCATGAATAGAAAATATGCTGGACAAATCCATTTCAGGCTGCTTGATATGTTTTCTTTCTGATCCGCGCTTTAAAAATATAATATAGTAGGAAAAGCAGAGAGATAGTGTATTATGTGATGAGAGATGTAGAGTCCCTAATGGCATCACATCAACACCAAACTGGTCCCTCGATCAGACAGAGCCTAAAGAAAACTGAGCTTTCTACAGATAGTCTGAGTTTGATGAAAACCAACCCTATGCGATGCTTGATGTAATTTTCTTTTCAGCACAATGTAAATGGAAACATGCTGCAGATTCAGCAATTAAAAAACCATCGAGAGTTCACAGTTTTCAATCATTTGCTTTTAATTTGTAGTTATTTTGACTGAAATGTATTTTAAATATATTTTACATAATTTTCTTTGAGAAATGTTGATTGTTCAAACACATGGCATTCACATGTTTATTTAATTTATACAAACCCAGACATTACTCGTCGGTCACACACACCCCACACACACCTATTCCAAAATTATTCTAAATCCACCCAGAATTCCAAAAAATATTTCTAAATCCACCACAGAACAGGGCTGGATCCATGTTCGAGGCAACAAGATCAGCTGCCTAAGGTTTTCAGACACAGCCTTTATGAATGGGTCACTGATTCATGGGGGTGGATCACTCTATTTGTTCACAAAAACGTAAGTTCATTCATTAATGAAACACTGTGCATTGCTCGGAGGAGAACAAATGTTCTGCTGTTACTTTGCCAAAATTGAGCAAAAACAGACCAATAGTTTGTCTAAAACAAAAAATACAATATACCTTTTTTTGCTTTACTGACTCTAAATCCAATATTCACATTGCATAGTGCAGAAATTCGGAAAGAGAAACTTGCTTGTGTGGATCTTGCTAAACCATATCATATACTGTAACTGTATTAATATACATAATATAGACAAAAACTCTTTCAAGGCCCCCCCACATTTTTTGCCCTCATGTCTTGAATGTTAGTGCACATATAAATGCATTCTAACAGGTTACCTCACCAATCAGCAGTCTCCTGCCTTATGTTCAAGCTAAATGCACACAGAGATACTTTAACTGAGTCAGAATATCCTATTTAAAAGTGCACTGCACCCACTGAGGCTCAATTACCTAAATAATTAATAAATAAATAAGCAAAAAGCAAAAATGCACTCAAGGGCTAGTATGTCTGTCTAGTGGTAATTATTATGCAAAATGTATTTATTTATTTATTTATTTATTTTAATTAACACAAGCAGCGTGTTCAGAACTAGGCAGATATAATGTCATCACATAGAAATATTTTGTTAAAGCGAAATTCAAGCAGACTGTTGAGCTAATGAGCAATTAACAGCTGAGGTGAATTCTGAAACGTTTGGTTGACTCTAGTCTCACATGCCTCACCAAGCTTCACCAATAACTGACTAGCTCAGGTACAACAACCCAAGGTCCTTTTTAAGTCCTTCTGCTGAGGTTGATGTGTAGGCTAAGTAAACCGTGCATTGGCCTGGTGTAAGCGCCTCTGTAATCCCTTGTCCTCTGAAAACAGGGACATTAGCTCCTCAATACACTTCAGTCAAGTCTTATATGGATAAGACCAGTTGTCCTCCTAAAGCTATTAACCTGTTTGAAGTGGGGTCCTGGTCCCAAGCAAGGTTGGCAAAATAAACATCTCTCTCTCACCTCCTTCACCATGTAGGCTGTTCAGTTTGCTGTTCCAGTCTGGCTTAACTTCAATTGACTAGTGAGCATTCAACTCTGTCCCGTGAGGACAGGGCTAGGTTCCCCGGTGTGGAAAAATGAGGCATGGTGTGCAATCCCTCACAATGACGAGACAATGCTAGGAGGATCTTCTTCGATACCACAGGGAAGAAGAAAGTTAATTTGTTCCACTGTCAAAGTCGCACCAGGAGAGTTTTACAGCCCTAAAATAGGGCTAGGCCTGACTTTTAAACAGACGATGGTAAAGCGTCCAAATGCAGTGTTGGAGGGTTGTGATATTAGGGGGGCGGAAAGACAATGGAAAAGCAAGCAACGTTTATCCATGAGTTTTATATAAAGGTTTCATAGAACTAACAGATCCATAGTCGCACATAAACTGATATAAATAGATCTATTGACACTGTGTGTGCACCAACTGTCAATTACAGTCTCAAAGTAAACAGTTCAAAAATTTATAAGAAGGTTCAGGAGTGTCTGCTCTCCTCGTTTTCTTTTCTTTCTTTCCACCAGAATACAGAATCTACAGATCTACTGAAAAAAAAGTCAAAATAGGTGAACAAGGACTTACCCTTGTCATGAACTCCTGAAAACAAAGGGGAGAGCAAATATGAAGGGAGATGGAAAGAGAAGGAAATAGAAACTAGATCTAATGCCTACTCCTGAATGGCACCATATTTGGCACTAGTGAGGCACCTAATTTGTTTTTCGGGTGGCTTGTGAGCACTGGCCCAAAATTAGGGTTGATTTGAAGTGGGAGCAAGCAATTATCTCTGTATGCCGGACAGCTCTGATAAGGACTGATGGGTTCACCGTTTCGAAAATCAAACTTTATGGCGTGGAGACGGAAAGTCCCGAATCGTATTTCACTGGAGCAAAGCGAGAGATATTGAGGCACAATTTCACTCTAAGTCTCTATAACGGCTACCATCATCAAGAAAAACTAGCTGCATAAATTGCTTTGTTTGATATGTACTCTCATTGGGTCACATTTACTAACCTTGCAAGTTTTTTAATAAACGTATTTGTAAGTAAATATGGTGTGCAGCACTTTGACCAGAAAAATAAAAGATTCATACAAGAGCCCCCGCACAGAGCAGCAGGAAAAAATATTAGGTTTAAATTGTGTTCCGATTACTAATCATTCCCTCGATTTATAAAATTGGTCTCACGATTTACTAATCATCATTCTCGTTTCACACGATTTATAAATCGAGAGAAAGAATTAGTAAATTGTGCACACGGTTTAGCAAATCGAGGGAACGAATTAGCAAATACATGTGAAAACGTTAATCCTCGTGCACATGCCCTGAAGAAATAACAGACTTCTGACAAACAATTTTGTTTAATTTACGCTGAACTACAAAGGAGGGAGAACAGAAAGTTAAAAGGCTTTTTATTATTATTATTTTTTTTGTTTATTCTTTTTTTTTTTATTTTTTTTCAGGAAGCTTTATTTGGAAAAAGCAGGGTAGCATTATGGTCGCTAGAGTTTTTTTTAAATGATG
Organism: Cyprinus carpio; assembly: GCF_018340385.1. Classification (NCBI taxonomy): domain Eukaryota; kingdom Metazoa; phylum Chordata; class Actinopteri; order Cypriniformes; family Cyprinidae; genus Cyprinus; species Cyprinus carpio. The sequence goes on from NC_056572.1 coordinate 21,397,768, forward strand.
CTTCTAGTAAACTGGTTAACAACGGTAAACATGGTGACACGCATAATGTTTAATTATTTGTTTATTTATTCGGTTACTGCAATGTCCCAATTTGTCTACTAATACTCTTTAATTACTTATACTTTTAAGTAACTGCTCCTTCTTCGTGTAGAAGGAAAAAGCACCAATAAATGAGCATAGAGTGAGGCTTCGCTTCAACTGACAGGAGTGCAGGATTGCTCAGTTTTAACCATGGTCATCCCAAGTTTCGTCCTCCAAACAGCTGGTGGACTCCATTGGCTGGTACACTAAAGCCCCACTTCAGCACCTCATAAAGTTGTTTCCTTGCAACATTCTTCTTTCCAGGGTGCGTCATATAAAAATTATTCCATTTTTTTTTTTTAATAATTTTATAATTTAATTAAATTAATTTAATTATTATATAATTAATTTATTATTATTTAATTACTATTATTTTGTGGAAATTCTTCATCTAAACGTTCACCCTCCCCAACTACTGGTGCTTTCATTGGCCTGTTTCTCCAAGCTCTTACTCCAGCACTTGATTGAAAGTTGTTTCCCTGCAATGTTCTTTATCTAAGGTGCATCCTCCTAAAGTCCTCCAAGGTCATAAAAAGGTCATAGAGATTATTGACTCCAAATAATGGAGGAGAATGATGAGGACACGAGGACGCTGTTTTGGTTCAACCGTCGCTCAGATGGTCCCAAGAATAATACCAGGAGGAGCCAGTGAACAGACGTAAAGGGCCAGTTTGTTCTGGTCCCATATGGCAAGAAGAAAGCCAGGAAAACGCGAGAAGAAAGTACTAAAAGAGAAAGAACAGTAGAAAAAAGTTAGCTGCTTAAAGTCTAAACAAAGATGAAAACTGAAACTTTTATGGATGAACAAACAAACCGTAACATCTCCCCCCTCCCCCTAAATGCAGTGCTTGGTGCTTCATGGGAAAACCAAAATTGTTCCTGTGATGTTCAGTGGCATTGACGTTCTTTATAGCCTCTAGATTCTCTCTCTTGCTCTTAGGCTCGTCGCATATTTTCTGTGTCAAATGAATAAATTGTGCAAACACCTAAAGCGAATACGACCATATTAATCGGTCTTTTTTATTATTATTTGTGTGGTGTGGTGTTGTGGCGGTGTGGGGTGTGTGTTGTGTGTGTGTGGGTGCTGTGTTTTGTTTCCTTTGAAGCATTTTGAACTCAATTTGACTGATGGGTATTTTAACGGATAAGTTTTCATGTAAGTTCAGTTTTTAACTGTCTTTGATGTGTAACTAGTGCAACTAAGTGTTTCTTTAGTTTACGCAGAGTTCACAGATGCAGTTGCCTGTGAGATCCAATCTTGGTCCTTCCAATCCTTTGTCACACCTCTTTTTCTTGCGTTTCTTACCCACGGTGCCTGGTATTGTATATATATATATATAATTAGTAATCTTGTTATTATATGTGTGTGAACAGCATGACAAATTATAACCTCTTTGGCTATACTTTAAAGCTGACTTATTTCTCACAGGCCATGCTTCATGTTTTGTTCAAAGAGCATTAAAAATGATTAATTGCATGCACTGTCCAGAGGTGGAAAGTAACTAATTACACATAATTTTCATTACAGTACTTGAGTACATTTTTTTTTTTCTACTTAAAGTATAATTAAAAATGTGGTTTCTTTTACTTGAAGTTGAATAAATATTAAAGTATCAACTTCGCCACGTTTACCAAAAGTGGCAAAAAAAAACAGAGGCAAAGTTGGCAATGGATAAATAGAGCGTAGCCCTGCGCTTCAGAAATAACAAAAGGTCTGACTTTTGTTCAAAGGACCATCGAAACTTCCAGTTCAGCTGAGCCTTTTTCTTTGACAAGTCAATCCACTGGTGCTGGCATTTTTTAATCGGTAAATGTTGCATTTCAATCATTTTAGGTGAATGTAAGTGGGCTCTTTTTGACATTGGTAATTTTTGACAGCTTCCTGAAATGGGCCCTTCCATTGATAGTACCAGAGCACTCAGCAGTTTAAAGTAAATAGAAAACTCGGTTGATCGATGACTGCAGTTATTGGATGGAGCAAGAGAAATCTAAGTGTCTGAAACTGCCATGCAATAGTTTCATTTGAATGTTAAAGCTCATCCAATTTGCAGTTAAAGTAATATGTCACTTTTTTTATGTTTCTTGAAACTTTTTTACAAAGTTGAAATAACCTCGACATTAACAAACACACTGAAATAAAAAGGTGCTAGGTCGAATTTTATAAGATAGCAACTGTGGGACACCAGGCCCAAATGTTTTGTATCAACAGAATAAAAGGAGCATTTTATTGGTAACATTGTAACCCATATCTACAGTCAGGCTTGGGAATCAACAATCAATTCCAATTCTTGAATTGGATACTTTGGTATTAAAAATTCTTGATTAGCAATTCCTTTGTGCACATTTTAATATGACTTGAAACGCCTTCAAGCACAAGAGACTCACACATTGTTTTCTGCACAACCATTGGCAATCAAGAAGACTCATGTGTGTGTGTTCACGTGCCTGCACACCAGGTATCCATGACCGTGTGCACCAGAAAGCTGCTTCTTATACTGTATTGTGTGTGATACTGAACTGAGTCCTCTTCCATGTCATTTTGCATCTGAAAGAACAAAATATATATAAAAAATATCCTCGCAAACACAGTTGGTTTTGTCACTTAATTTGAACGCAGACTGTTGAGGAAGAAAACACACGTGTAACAGTATACTGGAACCATGCAGCTCTTAAAGTGATGGCAGCCTAATATTCCTGTTGCCATCTCTTTAATAACATTAAGCAAACAAAAGACAGGAAATGAACTTACTGTTCTTGACTGAATAACTTTTGTAACTATATTTGTAATGTATATTTAATTCAGTTTCTTTACCTGAATACCCAAAAATCTTAAAACAATAATAAATCATTTAATTTACGTTAGTTAGGCTAGTTGTTTTTGCTATGGTTTTTTAAAACCATAAGAAAAGTTCATTTGTGTAAGTTGTTCTTTAGCCTGTTGATTTTCAATCATAGTATTTAGCTACAATGAAATGTTTAGGATAATACTTAGAATAGGTTTTTTTTTTTTTACCTTATTGGAATCAAAAATAGGAATCGATAAGAATTAGAATTGATAAGCAGAATCAGAATCATTACAATTCAAATGATGGCCAAACCCACTTTATTTATTTTATTTATTAACTGGCAACCTTTTTATTAATTGTTTAAATCCTTAACCTGGCTTCAGAAGTTTGTTCTATTCAAACGTAAATGCCCTGAGAAGTGGACATAACAGGATATTTTGCCATGATTCCATTCGAAGTGAACGTATATGTTCCATTCAAAGTGCATTGAAGTGTGCGAGAAAATGAATTTAAATTGTTATTATTTACAGAGTTATATGATGTTCACACTTAGTCCATGTGTGAAGACGTTGTGCAGCACAAATCCGTGAATGAATGTTCCGAAGGGAGGTAAACTTCAACAGATTTCCCCTGCTCATTGAACACTGTGTAAGGGGACCAGTCACTGGGAACACAGTTTCATGCACGGAGCTAACCTCTAATGAGCTGATTATCTGAATCAGGTGTGTTAACAAAGAGAGATGTGCAAAATCATGCAGAGCTGGGGGACGCGGAGGACCTGGAATTGAGAAACCCGCGCTTGTCGTTTGTCATTTCTCCGATCTACAATGCAGACATGGGTTTCTTATGTTTTACGTGGTGTGATGCAACACAACGTGTAAAAAACACAATATAAGAGAACCGCAAAAATGTGCAATATTACTTATATTTATTTGTTCCCCCTCCATCACAAGTACATCTCTGCATCTTACTCTATTCTAATCCATTGTCATCTATAGCACAACGGTTCATACAATTTATTTATTTGCAAGTTGTTTTTTTTTGTTTTTTGTTGTTGTTGTCTCTGTGTACTGGAAGCTTATGTCACTAAAACAAATTCCTTGTATTCGTAAGCATACTTTGCAATAAAGCTCTTTCTGATTCTGATTCTGATTCTGATTCTGATAAGTCATTATAATCTACAATTATGTCCCCACTGGATGCAACAAATGGCTCATTTGTAATGGGTTTTTATTGGGGGAAGTCGTGGCCTAATGGTTAGAGAGTTGGACTTGCAAATCCAAGGGTTGTGAGTTCGAGTCCTCGGGCCGGCAGGAGTGTAGGTGGGGGGAGTGAATGTACAGCGCTCTCTCCACCCTCAATACCACGACTAAGGTTCCCTTGAAGCAAGGCACCGAACCCCCAACTGCTCCCCCCCGGCGCCGCAGCATAAATGGCTGCCCACTGCTCCGGGTGTGTGTTCACGGTGTGTGTGTTCACTGCTGTGTTTTGTGTGCACTTTGGATGGGTTAAAAGCAGCCAGAGCACACCTCGCTTTTCAAAACGATGAGCTTTGTAAAAACGACGCGTTTCAGAAGGCTTGCCTCGTCAGTGTATAGCTGGCCAATCAGAGCACACCTCGCTTTTCAAAACGATGAGCTTTGTAAAAACGACGCGTTTCAGAAGGCGGGGCATAGAGGAGAAACAAAAATGTACAGTATGTGGAAAATAATGTGTTTTTTTTTAACCTTAAACTGCATAAATACATTTCATTACACTGCTAAATACACTAACTAATGTTCTTTTTTTCGCAACATCATACTGTACCCCCCCTTTAAGGACTGCCAAAAAAGAAGTTTTAGATTTTATGCAGTATTTTTTTAGCTCAACGAATAGAGTTTCTAAACAGATCTTCTTTTTTTTTTTAACAGATGATTTGTCTATGCAGGGTTTTTGTGTGTGTGTGTGTGTGTGTTGTGTGTGTGTGTGTTGTGTGAGTGTGTGTGTGTGTGTGTGTCTCTGTGTGTGTGTGGTGTGTGTGTGTGTGTGTGTGTGTGTGTGTGTGTGTGTGTGTGTGTGTGTGTGTGTGTGTGTGTGTGTGTGTGTGTGTGTGCATGCATTTCTGAAAAAAAGCCACTTTAATTTCTTTTCTATTTTTAAAACTCTTCATCATTGGCTTTCCTCATTCTATATTTGAATCTGTCTTTTCTCTCATAATGATTACAACCCAGAATAGCTATGATATTGTTTAATAGGCCCAGTCTGCATGACTCAAAGGGAAATGTTTGCATATTTTTTTCCCAATGAGTTCAAAGCTTTTATTGTCATGCTTAACAAATGGCATTGACTGCTGGAGACTGGCTTAAATCCACTGTAAATGAGAGAGAAGGGGTCCCATAAGGTTAGATTATTATACATTAATTAATTTGTTCTTGAGCTTGCATTTTCATCCATATGCAGATATGGCCTATAACTGATGGGCTGAGAATGCAAAGCTTGCTTGGAAAAGCCAGTAATGAAGTCTTCATATGTTCCACATTAGACCTCAGTGTAATTTACTATAGAGTGGGCTGAAAACTTAATACATCCTGTGTTCGACAGATTGAATATATTTTTTGTTTTTATTCAAAAAAACTTTTCTTCTGCGCATTTATGCTGTTATGCACACTTACACGGCTTTTAAAAACTAGCTGTTAAATTTAAAGTGGAGAAAAGGTACTGGCAGTGAAGGGTTTGCCTCAGAAAAGTATACAGTGTAAATGTTAAAATATGATTAAAGTTCATCAAAAAAACTGAAAATGTCTAATTGTAACGTGAGATAGTATATATTACTGCCCAGGAAAAAAAAAAGAAAAAAGAAAAGAAACAACAACCTATTTAACAGTATTTTTAGAGTAAATATGTAGAATGCCCCATTAAATTTATTTGCTTCGTATAGTCACAGACCCAATTAGGCCTCTTTAGCTTTCAGCCCTCCATCACCCTCATACCGGCTGTGTATCATCCACTAATCAAGGACTCTACCTTCTCTTCCAAGATCTCTTTGTGCAATCTTAACCAGGACTATGCACTGTAGATTGCTCTTCACTGTCTGTAGTGGTCCTTGCATTCATCTGGCTCTTTGTTGAGTGCCACTGTGTCTCTGCTGTTGATTCATGTGTTTCTATTTGTTTCAAATATTATTTATTTATTTTTATTTTTTTTATTATTATTATTTTTTTTTCTGTGCTGAACCTCAACTCATGTCCCAGCATTTGGATTCATATCGCCTGCCTGTCTTTGATGCCTCTCTCTGAAATTAAATGTAAGGCAATATTTTCCCTGTCTTATTCACAAATTGACTGGAAACTATGTAGCCTGTAGTTTTGTTTTTATTTTTTAACGTGTTTGACCATTGCATCTTTCACACCATCTCAGGCAAGAGTATCCATTTTATACTCCATTGTCAAGTTTAAAAAAGGAGGACCTAGGACATTGCTTTCTTTCTTTCTTTCTTTCTTTTGAGTCCACTGCCCTGCATTTCACATTTTATAATACTTTTTATATTATATCCATTTATAAAAGCAGTATGGCACTCAAGTCCATTGCAATTTACTCAGTAACATGCACGCAAAATTAAGAAAGATGAAACGTACCAACCTTGCGTGTTAAACAATATAAAAAAAAAAAATTGTACATCATGTGAACTTATTTGTAATTTCAGTTAACTTTATTACATTTTCTAAATTAGTACTGGCAGTGACACTGTGTTGGAGGGCCAGTGTCCAAGTCATTGATTAACTCATGTTTAGGGTCAGCCATCCCATAATGCAAACAAAGCTCTGTGGAGCTGTACAATATTGTAACACATGATGAGTCCAAAACAATGCCATCAAGCTTTCAACAGACCCATGGCCGTTCTATTACAGATCATACGCAGCAATGCAGCAATCACTATGCCTCCTCTCTTGCTCACTGAATGTTTCTGATTGCATGTGAAAAGCCAGATTCTGAGTGGGTATCCCACTGTCACATAAGAGTTGAAGAATAAAAGATTATACCCGTTAAGCCAAATAGGCAAAAGTGAAAATCACATCACACTTTACCGCAGCAAAGTGGTAGCCCCCCATCACACACACCGCTTGAGCCGGCAGTCTGTTTCACAGACTTACTTGCATTACAATGTGATTACATTGGTCAAAGGCATTTATGCATCACAGATTAATTACATTACTGACATATTTAAATGATTTCTGTTGGAGTGAATTCATTCTCGATCGGCTCTCTGTGCCTTTTTTTATTATATGAGTGTGGTTGATTGCAGCAATTATATATGAAAAATCCTGTGATCAGTGACCCCCACACAAAAATAAAAAAAAAATCCTAATAATAATAATAATAATAATTAATGCAACGTTCATTTTTTTTTTTTACTTCCTGGGGCTACACCAATGTATTGTTTGCTCCACTTCCTGTGGCTAACATTATTTGCACACTAGTTTTATGTTGTTGTTTGTTTGTTTAATCTTTGTTTTTTAATGAAAAAAGGTTTGCAGGTAGGTTTCTTGGATACATTTTACATTTCTAAATGTCTCTTTTTTTTGCTTGTTTGTTTGTTTATGTAATCACAGACGGGGGACTGGATGATGGTGAGAGTGGAGATCTCTGTGTGGCACTGGCTGTTGTCAGACTCAAATCTCACTGGATTATTACAATTAATGGCAAAAGGAATCTTTGGAAATGTAAACTTACATTTTATAAACTTATATCACAAAACATATAAATAACTGGCATAAAACCATTTTCTTATGGTCAAAATACTACTGGCCTAAGATTTTGTTCAGTAAATTACTTTCTGTAATTGTTGTTAATTAATGATAAATAAAAACTTTGGTAACACTAAAGTAAGGTTTCTGTTTGTCAACATTAGTTTAGTAATCTTAACTGTCTTCGCTAACATGAACTAATAATGAAAAAGTTTTATAGCATTTATATACTTAGTTAATGTTAATTTCAATATTTACTAATACATTATTCAAATGAAAAGTTGTATCTGTTAGTATTATTTAATGGACCTAAACTATAGTGATAAATGGTTGATTTTTTTAACTAATGGTAATAAAGATGAATAAATATTGGTAACAAATATATTGTTCATGTAATGCTAAAATTAATAAATATTATGGGAATCTTATTTAAAAAGTGTTACCAAAACATTTAATTTAATTTGATAATTTGCAATTCAGGGCCTTTCAAATATTTAGCTGAATGACTAATTACCCATTTTATCATCAGAAATTGTAAATAAGTGTTTGATACTATGGCACAATATTCAGAATACATCTACTTTATGTAGACTGTACATTTGGAGTATATTTGATTCAAATTGTAAATATAATTTTGATTGCAAATTGTAAGTTAGGTTGTTATTTACAGAAAAAAAAAAAAAAAAAAAGAATAATAATAAAAAAAACACTTATGTTTGCTTTACTAGTTTTTACATTGTAGTTATTACATCGTAGTAACACAAACACCAGAGAGTTGCACAAGGCCATATACAGGTGCATCTCAATAAATTAGAATGTCGTGGAAAAGTTAATTTATTTAAGTAATTCAACTCAAACTGTGAAACAAACTGTGATTTTGGCTCACATTTAACAAATCCCACCAATTCACTATCTCAACAAATTAGAATTTGGTGACATGCCAATCAGCTAATCAACTCAAAACACCTGCAAAGGTTTCCTGAGCCTTCAAATGGTCTCTCAATTTGGTTAACGAGGCTACACAATCATGGGGAAGACCGCTGATCTGACAGTTGTCCAGAAGAAAATTATTGACACCTTCACAAGGAGGGTAAGCCACAAAAACATTCATTGCCAAAGAAGCTGGCTGTTCACAGAGTGCTGTATCCAAGCATGTTAACAGAAAGTTGAGAGTGGAAGGAAAAAGCGTGGAAGAAGAAAAAAAAAGATTGCACAACAACAACCAACCGAGAGAAACCGCAGCCTTATGAGGGTTGTCAAGCAAAAATCGATTCAAGAATTTGAGTGAACTTCACAAGGAATGGACTGAGGCTGGGTCAAGGCATCAAGATCCACCACACACAGACGTGTCGAGGGTTTTGGCTACAGTCATCGTATTCCTCTTGTTAAGACACTCCTGAACCACAGACAACGTCAGAGGCGTCTTACCTGGGCTAAGGAGAAGAAGAAACTGGACTGTTGCCCAGTGGTCCAAAGTCCTTTTTTTCAGATGAGAGCTAGTTTTGTATTTCATTTTGAAACCAAGGTCCTAGAGTCTGGAGGAAGGGTGGAGAAGCTCATAGCTCAAGTTGCTTGAGGTCCAGTGTTACGTTTCCACAGTCTGTGATGATTTGGGGTGCAATGTCATCTGCTGGTGTTGGTCCATTGTCACTGCACCTGTTTACCAATAAATTTTGGAGCACTTCATGCTTCCTTCTGCTGACCAGCTTTTTGAAGCTGCTGATTTCATTTTTCCAGCAGGATTTTTGCACCTGCCCACAATGCCAAAAGCACCAAAGGTTTGGTTAAATGACCATGGTGTTGGTGTGCTTGACTGGCCAGCAAACTCACCAAGACCTGAACCCCATAGAGAATCTATGGGGTATTGTCAAGAGGAAAATGAGAAACAAGAGACCAAAAAATGCAGATGAGCTGAAGGCCACTGTCAAAGAAACCTGGGCTTCCATACCACCTCAGCAGTGCAAAAAACTGATCACCTCCATGCCACGCAGAATTGAGGCAGTAATTAAAGCAAAATGAGCCCCTACCAAGTATGGAGTACATGCACAAGTACATGAACTACTTTCCAGAAGGCTTATGAAATATTCTAATTTTTTTATTATTATTATTATTATTATTATTATTATTATTATTATTATTATTATTATTATTATTATTGGTCTTATGAAATATTCTAATTTGTTGAGATAGTGAATTGGTGGGTTTTCGTTAAATGTGAGCCAAAATCATCACAATTAAAAGAACCAAAGACTTAAACTACTTCAGTCTGTGAACACTGAATTTAATACAGGAGTTTCACAATTTGAGTTGAATTACTGAAATAAATGAACTTTTCCATGACATTCTAATTTTGATTGAGATGCACCTGTATATGTATATATATCCCTCTAAAAATGCATTGGAATAGTTTTGGCATGAAGATGAGAGCTGATGAAGTTCCAGACTTGTGTACTTAACTTGCTCTTTTAAGTTTTCCAGTACAGATGTGAGACTTTCATGCACAATCACTGATTACCATCAGATTTCTCTCTCTCTCTCTCTCTCTCTCTCTCTCTCTCTCTCTCTCTATCTCTCTCATCCTCTCCTTCGCTCTCTCTCACCTTCTCATCTCTTTCATCTCTCTTCTCTACGTTTAACTGATCACTGCAGAGAAAACCAAAAGGACATAAATGGCAAGCCAGAGGTTTGTACAATCAGAGCAGAGCCACATCGCCCCCAAACTGGCAATAAGAGTAAATGTTTTGTCAACTCCACAATGGCTCCCTCGTGGCCAGAGGGATTTCTATGTTTAGCTGCAATACAGTGGTGGTTATGAGAGACCTAATTATGCGTGGCCACCCCCTTACACGGCTGCCCCTCTCATACAGCCAGAATGAGCACATACTGTCAGAAACAGCTGTAAGGGGTGAGAGACTTGATAGATAGAGAGAGAGAGTGAAAGCCGAGAGCAAGAAAGCCCAAGGACATCATGTGATAGCATTACAGGCGAGAAAGAGAGAAAAGTAATAAACAGAGAAGACTGTCTGAGACAGAGACAAAAATACACCATAAGGGGAAGGAGAGTTCAGTAGAGTTTACCCTGGTGTGAGGGACAGATAAGAAAAGGTTTATGCTAATTTGGTTTATGCTTAATTGTTTTGTTTTTTCTTGCTAAAAAGCCATCATTGAAACCAGCACACCAGCATCCAGAAAGCAAGATATAGTGTCCTCCAAAAGTTTGAAAATGTTCTGGGCAAAGTAGGATTTTGGACAACATAAGCATGAATCCTTTTGCAAAGACTTTCATCCACCAGCCAGAACACCTGAGAAACAGCACAGCAGCACCCTAGCAACCAGGCAAAACACCTAAGCAACCACCATCAAACTTCAAACCTTCAAACTACTTCAAACTGAAAAACCTAAAAAACTTCAAGCTTTAAAAACGACTTCAAAATTTCTGATCAGGTTTTCTCAACATCAAAGTTTGTTTTGATAAACATAGTCCTTGTTACAGTGTAAATTACACATTGAAGTACTGAGTAATATTAATGAACTACATCTACTTATATGGTTAGGATGGAAGTTTGGTTTATGCTTAGTAGAATGTACAAAAACACTGTACAATAAAGTGTTACTGTTTTGTAACAAAAACACTGTACAATAAAGTGTTACTGTTTTTGTTTTTTTAAAAGATATAATCTGACCTCCCAACAAAACCAGCTAATCGCCTGCTTGGCCAGACAAGCTAAGGGACCAGCAAGCCAGCTTAGGACTTCAGTAAGATTTTTTTAGCATGGTAATGCCAGAGCTATTTGTAAATCTCTAATTGGTGATCAATTGTGCTGGCGATATAAAGTTGTGCTGAGTCTGATGCTGTAATGCTCAAATAAAGAAACCTGTGTCCTTTTATACAATAATAAATACACTGCTGCCAAATTAACATGTCTAATTGTGGCTTTTATGTATTGCCATTATTATGAATTCAAAATCAGGATTTAGGCTTTTTCCAAACTGCAAGCTGATCAGCTGTTCTTTTTTTTCAGTAGTAGACAAATGGAAATGGAGGGGTTGTTCTGGCATAAAAGAGTAATGTCTTTTATCTAATAGACTTGTTGGTTCACTGACAATTCAAGGTCCCAGAAAGGTTCAACAACAAACACAAATGCCGGAAACTAGGCATGCTTTCTTAAAATTTTTGCAACTGACGGCTGAAGAAAAAAACAAACAGCTCAATGTACCTCAGTCTGTCCTCTTAGAAAGAAGTTCAGAGGCTCCATCAATATACAGTGTGTGAGAGCAGATTTCTTTTTTTATGCCGTACAGAAGCGTTAGCATGGCCAGTGAGACGTTTATCAAGTTGTTATTGTCTTTATGACAGTAGGAGCAAGGGTTGGGATGACCACAATGCCTTATCTCACCAGCTCCTTGTATCTCTTCCTCGACTCACCTTCAGACTTCCTGGTTTGAGTACTTATGGATTAGTGGTCTTCTCAGAAAGCTTGAATATTTCTGTCTGCTCACTGACATCAGATGTTTTTTTTTAATTTGTTTTTGTTTTTTGACTTGGATCAGTTAAAAAAAAAGGAGGGATGGCACAAGCGAAATAATCACATCATTACGCCATAGCAGCCTTTCTGAAAAGCAATCGATGGTGTCATTTTGTGCTTTTAGAAAACATAATGCAGTGGATAGGGAAAACTTACAGCTGGAGAGATCTTAGCACTGATGGTGCTCTCTCCTAAATGGAGGGCTCATTACTTTGAAGGGAACCAAGGTTGTTTTCCCACAAAAACGCGGCTCTAGGGAAAGCTTTTTGCTCAGATAATATAAGCTTTTACCAAACAATTGAGGTACAATTTTTTTCTCAGTATTCACTTTCATAATATTGATTGATATCGTCATAGAGAGTGATGAAAATTGTCTTGATGAGTCATGTTTTGTTGTGTTTGTTTGCATTTGACTGTGTTATCTGATAGACTGGAACGCTTTTGAGGTTGGATTTAGGGAAATACAGCTCACGCATTCTCACCTCCTGCTTCATCTGGAATGCAGCATAAGGAGCGTCTGCTTCCTTTCATGATGTAATGTGGTCAGGATAACATTTAAAAACCATTTTTTCATTATTTATTCTGTATGATGTTTTTCTAAGTAATTCAGACACATGAATTTCACTCTCTTTCTCTCACCCCTTTTACAAAAGCACTTGAGCCTTATGATTATTATTCAGTTACTCCCAGTGCATTTTTCAAGTATAGACACATAAATATTAACATCTTAACATCCTTTTATGAAAAATTGCTCTTAGGCACACACAGAATATGAGAAAACTGAGTGACATGACATTTTGATCACGTCCATTTTAATGTAGACTGCAGCATTCGCTACTCCCCACCTTCTTGTTAATCCGGAACATTCGTCCTTTCCCTTCCCGAAGACACGGATGTCAGGTTCATCAGTGTGTGTTGCCTGATTGCTACAGCTTAAATTAGAGTAATTACAGCTAAATGAATGAAAGGAGAGGTAAGGGTGTCTTTTTTTTTTCCCCCTTTTCCTTGTTAGCACTAGAAATACACTCCATGAATCTGAACAATGCCATAGGTATATGTGTTTGGTTTCTGCAGAATGCTAAAGAAAAGGTAATGAAGTGGAGAGACAGTGAGAGAAAAAAAAAAAAAAAAAAAAACTTCCAAATTTTTGAGTTTTACACTTGAATTAGTGGTGGTGATGCTCAAGTCATTAAACCACAGAGTAGTTCATTTATAGCCCAACTGATTGTATTTAGGCTTCAGAATTTATAAAAATGTTGTTTTGTTTGTGAAGATTATGGTGACAATATCATGGCAATAGCTGACCTGAAAGAGAAAACAAAAGGAGACAAACTAATTCCCACGTTAGTTATCTTTGTATATGTTATTTGATGCATAATGAAATGTGCTCTGACATATTTCAAAACACAATGACACGTATGAGATAATAATTATCTTAAATGTTATATATGATGCAGTATACAGGCTCTTCTAATTGAATCAATAGGCTACAATTCCATGTGCAGCTTGGAGGTCCAGTTCCAGTAACAAATATCTCTGTTAATCAAGCTTTTTCCTCCTCTCTTTTACCACAAAATCTTTGTTGAATTCCATGACCTGTTGTCCATTTTAATTTGCAGCTCATGCTTGTAATATTTATGGTATGTATCTCTCAAATATCATCTATCGCTCATTGCCTGACCTCACCAGAGTGTCACTGAGCTCTTCAATGGTCTTTGATGATGTTGCAGGAAAGCTCCCGCTTATCTGCGGGGCTGAAAAGTTATGGAGCATGAAGTCCTCTGTTTGAAATTGATAAAGCCTGGAGGACTGTGTTTCCCATCAGGGCACAAAGCTTATCAGCACAACCAGCCTGGAGTGATGGCCTGCAATGCTGTGCTCTGAGGACCAAGACCAACACAGGAAGCCAGTCAAGGGGACATTCTCTCTGGAGACTCTCTGTTGATGTGGTTGAACTGGAGGCTTTCCTATATTAAATTTAAGAATCCTGCTGTGGTTTAGGAAGTTTTCAAAAGAGTTTACTTCCTAAGGGGGAAAACATGTCGAATTGTTGCTCCTGTAGAGTTAGTATTGGTGGTTGAAGTTGGAGTTTGATGTAGAGGGCTGCACTGGAATTGGGTCTCCTGCTGTGGGCTGGAGTAGGCAGACAAAAAACATAGTGCAGGTCCCAGGAATAAGAATGATGGAGTCAACAAATGAAGCTGAGAAGAAAATTATAGTGGCTATAGTGGCTATTTACTTTAAAAGACCAAAGCAAAGCAAGTGCAACATTTGTAAACAATTTTGATTGTAACTGAATAAAAAATGGGAGGAATTTAACTTTTTAAGTAGCAAAAAGTGTGCAAAATGTACAAACATTCCAGGAGTGGATGGGAGTGTCATCCTCGCAGTAGCGAACCTTGTGTAACCATATGTCCCCTAATACATGGTCAAAGACATGAAAGTGCCTTGGTTGAAGAGTGGGGTAACATCTCACAGCAAGAACTGGCAAATCTGGTGCAGTCCATTAGGATGAAGTGCACTGTAAGCAAGATACTCACTGCAGCTATTGACCCACAGTTGCTGCAGATTTGTCAGCTGCAGATCCATGATGCGAATCTCCCTTTCCACCACATCCCAAAGGCGCTCTATACTGGATTGTGATTTAGTGACTGTGGAGGTCATTTGAGTATAGTGAACTCACTGTCATGTTCAAGAAACCAGTTTGAGATGATTTGAGCTTTGTGACATGGTGCATAATTCTGCTGGAAGTAACCATTACAAGATGGGTACACTGTGATCATGAAGGGATGGACATGATCAGCAACAATACTCAGGTAGGCTGTGGCATTTAAATGATGCCTAATTGGTACTTAGGGGCCTAAAGTGTGCCAAGAATATATCACCCATACACTAGCAGCAGCCTGAATTGTTGATACAAGGCAAGATGTATCCATGCTTTTATGTAGTTTACTCCAAATTCTGACCCTACCATCTGAATGTTGCAGCAGAAAAATTGAGACTCGTTAGACCAGGCAACCATTTTCCAATCTTCTATTTTCCCATTTTGGTGAGCCCATGCAAATTGTGGGCTCAGTTCCTGTTCTTAGCTGACAGGAGTGGCTCCCACTGTGGTCTTCTACTGCTGTAGCCCAAAAGCTTGAAGGTTTGTCTGGGTCGACGTGTTGTGCATTCAGAGATGGTCTTTTGCATACCTCGGTTGTGACAAGTAGTTATTTTTAACTATCAGCTCGAATCAATCTGGCCATTCTCCTTTGACCTCTGACATCAACAAAGCATTTTCAGCATTTCTTTTCAACTCTAAGAAGGGTTATGCATGAAAATCCCAGTAGATCCGCAGTCTGTTAAATACTCAGACTAGCCTTGGTACTAACAACCATGCCACATTCTAAGTCACTTAAATCGCCTTTCTTCCCCATTCCGATGCTCGGTTTGAACTTCAGCATATCATCATGACCTTGTCTAGATGCCCAAATGCACTGAGTTGCTGCCATGTGACTGGTGAAAATATTAATGTTATTACTGTGTGTATATTTATTATTATTCTTTGTAACACACTTACACTTGGGGAACTAGTCAAATTGTATATAGCACTCATGAGTTTAGGAAATATTAACCTGGGAACTGAATATATAGTATATTTTTCAGTACATGATAGTTAAAGTTGGTGGCCTTACAGTATATCAAGGTAATAGTGATGTACTGTAAATTGTCCTTATGATCAATAATGTACAGGTAGATCATAGTAGGTTATTGTGATAAAAAGAACAGACCAATAATTCATTATTAACTAATAAAGTTCCTCAAAAAGACAGAAAAAAAATCTATATCTATTTTAGCAAGTGAGATTCTGTTTGGACAAAAACAGTTACAGATATCTTATGCTCTTCACAGTTACAAAAAAAAAGAAAAAAAAGAAAGAAAGAAAACTGAGTTTTATGAGGTATTTTTTCTCAGTCTGACAGTCCGTCTGTTTTGACCAGAACAACACACTTACTTGACATTCTTTTTCACCATTAGTGCCAATCACAGCCACTGACTGCAGTCTGTGTCTGCAAGAAGAAGAAAAAAAAACTAAAGGTTTATGTGTGTGTACATGTGAATGAGACTGTGTGAGCAAAAGGCCCATAGGGCAAACCGCTGTAACATTTTGATAATTGAGTTTTCTCCTGGTAGAGTCAGTCAAACTAGGAGTGAATCCAGTTGTCCTATTCTTATCAGTAGTGTAATGCAAAGAACAGAGGTGCCTTCCCGCACACAGGCAGTATAAATTAGAGCAAACGAAATAGAGAGAGAGAAGGACACACAGTGAAAAGGGAGGCTTTCATATAGATGTGTTCATTCTGAGGGAAAGGAAAATGGCAGCTTTCATACAGACAATAAAATGGTCACTGCAATCTCTGTACTGCTGCCTTGCACTTTATGTCTATAGTGTGCTTCTAACAACAGCCCCTGTCCCTGATTGCCTCCACTCCATCAACAACAGAGTGACACAATCTGTACACTCATAAATCCTGCTCACTATCAGTGATGAAAGGAGGGTTATTTCTAATCATGCCTGTGAGACATGTCTTTAATTTTGCTCTCTCTCTCAGGGTGGTGCTCCCTCTCTCTCTGGTTGGTCTCTTGGTATTCCCATCGCTGGCTGACAGAGTGAGTGCCTATAAAACATGCAGAATGCCATCTGCGACTTTTCCCTTTGGGCATGACTTCTAATCAACAGCAGTCACAGAGCTTTGTTCATTTCTTTTGTTCTGTTGATGCACACAGCATCACAGCATCACAACATCCAAGCCCTTCAGTTCAGTTCACCGCTGATAATTGGAGTGCATGAACAGTTTTGTGCGTGGCTATGTTTTTGCAGATTTATAAATATCTTATTCTCTGGTTCATAATATGCAGTATGCCATGTTTGTCTCAAGTGAAGTGCGTGGAGTTTTTACTGGTGTAACTGTTTGTTTGTTTTTTTACACACAAGCTGTCTCAGTTTAGAGAGCATGTTTTTTGGTTCTTATCAAAAATGTGTATGTTCAGATCAAATAAAAGATTGCATTTCATCACTGAGGATTAAATTGCCTGGAGAAAGCCAGCTGTTACCATATTAGGATTAGCATTCCTGTTCTACTTAAAGGCAGTTGGTAGGCTGCCACATCTTTGCTTATAGGACTTTTTTCTCTTTCTTTCTTTCTTTCTTTCTTCTTTCTTTCTTTCTTTCTTCTTTTTCTTTCTTTCTTTCTTTTTTCTTTTCTTCTTTCTTCTTTCTTTTTCTTTCTTTTCTTTATTGTTGCTTTTTAAAGGCCTGAGCCTTAAAATTTTTTTTAACTAATTACTGAGTTAATAAGACTGAATGTCTGAGTCATCATGACAATGGTGATTGACTGTTTGTGAAAAGTTAATCCTTGCATTGAGCAGATTCCTAATAATTTTGATATACTCTTGTGAAAAAAGTATACTTTAGCATGCCTTTAAAAATTACTACATATTAAGGAAATAATAGATTTAAAAAGAATAAACTTAAGTGTAAACTAATTGCATGTTAATTGCAATTAAATGAAAATGTGTTATAGTTTCAATTTATATTAAATGCAAATGAAAAACAGAAAAGTTACTGATAATTTTCTGCCAGAAAATTGTCTGTTAAATTTACAGACATTTCATTTAATATTAAAAACACAAACAGTACAATGCATAATTCATAATAATAAATAATAATAATAATAATAATAATAATAATAATTGTCAGGGTCCTGCCCTTGCAGTCATGTTTGTTCTGTCTTGTTTGTCTTGTGTCTGAGCATGTGGCTCTGTCTTTGTTGATGTTGGCCATGTGCTCCTCTTGTCCTGCCCCCTTGTTTCCCTTTACCACGTCCCCTTGTTTAGCCCTTGTCTTGCCCTTATTTACATGATTGCATCCACCTGTTCCTCATGTGCTTTCCTCCCTATTTATAGTTCCCCTTGCCCTCTTGTCTTTGCCGGTTTGTGGTAATTTTCACCCCTTCTGTCACTGTCTTTGTCGCTGTCTGTGAATGTGGCGGAGTATGTGTTCCTATCTTCCTTCCTGGTTCGTCTTGTGCCCTTGTCTTGTCTAGTCCTTTGTAGTTCCGTGTTCTTGTTTTGCTCCTTTACTGTCCTGACCTGTTCCCGTGATTTCCTGACATTTACCCTCCATTCCCTGCAATTCTAGTCCTGATCTTTTGTTTAGCATTTTTGTTTGTTCTTTTAAGTTAGTTGTGTTGGTTTAATTGCTAATTATTTCTTATTTGTTTTGTTTCTTTACTTTTTATCAGTTATTTTATTTTATTTATCCCCCTGCCTGCATTGGAGTAATTTGTGTTCCTGTTGAGCCTTGTCTTGTCTTGTCTCCTTGTGTTGTTAGAGTTCCTGTCCTGACCTGTTCCCGTGAGTTCCTGCCACTGATTCTCCCTGCCTGGTACTTGGTCCGTTTCAGAGTCTGCGGTCAACAATTATCTGAGCTCAGCTCTATGGTGCCTTGCTAGGTCTACTCCATCTGCCTGGTCTTGCCGCTTCCTCTGCTGCTATTCTGCCATGTGATGCCCAAGGCTGTCCCAGTGGCGTTCCCTAGCTGTCTCTCTCTGTTAACTGTGTTACTGCCATTGAATCACCTGCACACCTCACTGCCCTCTTGTATCTTTCTGTTTTGTAATAAACCCCTGTCACTTACTCTGTGATTGGGTCCTTCTTCCAGATCCCTGTCAAATAATATGGATCATCCCTTCATATTAACACTGAATGTTACTGACAAGCATTTATGGTACACTAAAATATACTTTAATGTAATTTTAGTTGAAAGTTGTATGTCAAGTTTTTAAACATATTTGTAATTATACATTTGTAATGATGAGTTGCAATTTAGTACATTTACTATATAATAAAATTTTTATGTTTAATATGTAATAACATACTACTTAAAATTGTAATATAAACAACACATTGAAATAAACATACTTTCAAAACATACTTTTATAACCAGACAATGATTTAAAAACAAACAGAAGAATTTAAAAATCAACCCTAAATTTAACGGGAAGTTAATGAAGGAATGATAAAACGGGGGAAATGTGATCCCTCTTTTTAGACCCAGTCAAAAGTCTTGCCGCAGCATTTAGAACAGCTTGCAATCGTGACAATGAAGATTGAGGAAGACCAGAGAAAAGACAGTTACAATATTCCAATCAAGATGTAATAATTGCATGAATCACAACTTCCATATCCTTCCTTGAAAAAAGATGCTTTAACTTTGCAAGGGATCTCAAATGTAAACAAACTTGCTCTAATAACAGCACTAATTTGTTTACCAAAAAATAGAGAAGAGTTAAAAATCAATCCAAGGTTTTTGATTAATTTGCATACATTTTATATTCACTTTGCATTTTATCTGATTCTACATTTATTTATTGACTTCTTTAGTCAGATTTTCATTCTTTTTTGTTTCTCTCCCTTCACAGATTGAAGACAAAATGGAAAACCTCTTTCTGCGGTAACTCAAACACAAGCTAGGGGGCAACAATAACCACAGAACAGATGGTCAGGATGAGACATGTCAACACAGGGATATGAAGACACACTTCCACCCTTTTGTAGCAGTCCCTAAATGAGAAATTACACACTCTGTGATTTGAGTGATGAGTAACTGAAGCAGATGGCAGAAGAATCTGGTCAGTACATGTAAGATGAAATGTTTGCATGGATTTAACACAGTCAGTCATAATATGCAGGGGATTGGTGAAGAAAACTTTTTATTATTGTTGTATGTTGCTGTACAGTATAGTAGCCTACACATTTTTCTGGTTTCTAGATTCTAGATTTTCTAGATTCTATTCGACTTAACTGTGAATAAATGAATCAATCAATTAATCAGGCAATGCACAGCCATTTTTTTAGCATGTATGATTCCTGATTTGCTGCCTGCCACTTCCGTTCTTGATTTATTAAGGACATTTAACACACAATCTGATTGGTTACTCTATAAAAAGCAAGCAAAGGCTCTGAATCACCTGTTAGTACAGATGGGCTCCAGCTGCTGTGGAGTTGCAGAATGAAATCTGGCTGTGGATCTCTCCATTGGGATGACAGCCGTGGGATTTTTCCATATGGGTGGTGATTGCATACATGTATACATATAAAGCAAACATTTCTTTCTGAAAACAGAAATGGCTGATGAGAGTGAATGAGAGTATGCTTTAAAATGGTGCATTTAGAAATTAGGGGTAAAATGCAATGGAATTTTCCCGGAACTTCTGCATATAGTCTCCCTCTTCCCACTGCAGTAGGAGCAGCTGGTCATCTTCAACAAATGTTGCCCTGCTATAAATGGCAACCCAGACAGCTGAATTATGGGCCTAACCCACTTCTTTTTCTGCAATATAGTCTTTTTATAAGACTGGCCCTCATAGCCTTTAAGAGACTCTGGTTCACAAACAGCTTATGGAGTATTTGTCTTGCTCTGCTTATCCATTTCACTGATGAGTGTTTTGTCTCTCTACAATCTAACAAAGTATTTTGCAGTTTACTGTAAAACGCAGTTGATTTATTCAAATGGCTGATTGCATAGACTCATTTGTTTTTATATCCTAAGTGAATTCTGCATATAATCTTATGTGATATGTGATTACATAAAAAATTAAATGTATTTGGTGTAGGTCTAGTGAGACATTGAATTATTTGAATGTTCTGGGTTCAGCTTTCTTATCATTTTCAGTTTATTGTTGCAGAAAAGAATGCATCACATGATAAAGATGTAAAATTTACATTCTTTAACATCTTCAAGGGTGAGTCATGTAAGCTGGCGTGAATCTCTATACCAGCAGTTTTAACTTGTGTTAGTGACCTTGTGAACTTTTTGGCTTCATTGTCGACAGCAATATCTGAAAGTTTAAAATGTCTATAAATAATTGACTCATGGTATATTTTAAATAATAAAAAATAAATATATAAACTACATCTATAATTACACATGCACACACACACACACCCACCCCCACACACACACACACACACACACACACACACACATACATACACACATACACACACACACATACAGTGGTGTGAAAAAGTGCTGTTTTTGTCACACTTTAATGTTTCAGATCATCAAAGAAAATTTTAATATTAGTCAAAGATAACACAAGTAAACACAACATGCAGTTTTTAAATGAAGGTTTTTATTATTAAGGGAAACAAAATCCAAAACTACATGGCCCTGTGTGAAGAAGTGTTTGCCCCGCTGTTAAAACTGTGGTTTATTACACCTGAGTTCAATTTCTCTAGCCACACCCAGGCCTGATTAATGCCACACCTGTTCGCAATCAATAAATCTCTTAAATAGGACCTGTCTGACAAAGTGAAGTAGACCATACGATTCTCAAAAGCTAGACATCATGCCAAGATCCAAAGAAATTCAGAAACAAATGAGAAAGAAAGTAATTGAGATTTATCAGTCTGGAAAAGGTTATAAAGCCATTTCTAAACGTTTGGGACCCCAGCGAGCCACAGTGAGAGCCATTATTCACAAATGGCAAAAACCTGGAACAGTGGAGAACCTTCCCAGGAGTGGCCGGCCAACCAAAATTAGCCCAAGAGCACAGCGACGACTCATCCAAGAGGTCACAAAAGACCACACAACAACATCCAAAGAACTGCAGGCCTCACTTGCCTCAGTTAAGGTCAGAGTTTATGACTCCTCCATAAGAAAGAGACTGGGCAAAAATGATCTGCATTGCAGAGTTCCAAGACGAAAACCACTGCTGAGCAAAAAGAAAATAAAGGCTCGTCTCAGTTTTGCCAGAAAACATCTTGATGATCCCCAAGACTTTTGGGAAAATACTCTGTGGACTGATGAGACAAAAGTTGAACTTTTTGGAAGGTGTGTGTCCCATTACGTCTGGCGTAAAAGTAACACCGCATTTCAGAAAAAGAACATCATACCAATAGTAAAATATGGTGGTGGTAGTGTGATGGTCTGGGGCTGTTTTGCTGCTTCGGGACCTGGAAGACTTGCTGTGATAAATTGAACCATGAATTCTGCTGTTTACCAAAAAATCCTGAAGGAGAATGTCTGGCCATCTGTTCATGACCTCAAGCTGAAGCGAACTTGGGTTCTGCAGCAGGACAATAATCCAAAACACACCAGAAAGTCCACCTCTGAATGGCTGAAGACAAACAAAATGAAGACTTTGGAGTGGCCTAGTCAAAGTCCTGACCTGAATCCTATTGAGATGCTGTGGCATGACCTTAAAAGGCAGTTCATGCTCGACAACCCTCCAATGTGGCTGAATTACAACAATACTGCATAGATGAGTGGACCAGCATTCCTCCACAGCGCTGTAACAGACTCATTGTTATCACAAATGCTTGATTGCAGTTGTTGCTGCTAAGGGTTGCCCAACTAGTTATTAAGTTTAGGGGCAAACACTTTTTCACACAGGGCCATGTAGTTTTGGATTTTGTTTTCCCTTAATAATAAAAACCCTCATTTAAAAACTGCATGTTGTGTTCACTTGTGTTATCTTTTACTAATATTTAAATTTGTTTGATGATCTGAAACATTACAAACAAGTGTGACAAACATGCGAAAAAATAAGAAATCAGGAAGGGGGCCAACAATTTTTCACACCACTGTATATATATATGAGTATATATTATTTTTTGGTTTTATTTTTATCTTATCTTATTACAAGTTCAAGTTTGTTTATTTCTAAAGCACATTTAATAGCAACCACAGGCCTACCAAAGTAATTACAATACAAATACCCAGAAAAATAAAGATGGACCCCAATAGAAGTAGATAGAGAGAAAAGAGAGTGGGTGCTAGAACATATCCTTGAGGAACACCACAGGTTAAATTACCTAAAGAGGAAGTGCAGTTTCCTATTTTAACTGAGAAAGTTCAATTTGATTAGGAAGGATTTAAACTGTTTTAAAACCGTCCCCACTGATCTTATTACAAAGGTTGTTTTGTCTTATTTTCAATCATTTTATGTCATCTTGAGGCCCCCTTGAAAGTTTGCTGAGGCCCTCTGTTTCAGAACCAAACTATACCATCTCTGGTGCTGCATGACTGGGGCTGTGCAGCCAATGATATGAGAGAATAATGGAATCCTGCCTCATCCATGTCATCTGTGACGAGTGGGGCGGTGTAGTTAATGATAATGAGCAACACGTGTGCCACTCACCGGTCTCGAATCCCACAGGGGGAGCCCCGGAAGGATAAAAGGAGGAGTGACAACAGTGTAAGATGAGAGAGGACCAGGCCTGGACTTTATGTTGTTGTTTCATGCGTCAGTCATCCGCGAGGGGCTGCTGCTTTTACTTTTGTTTTTTATTTTATTTATTTATTAAACTTTTATGTTTATATGTTTACCAGTTCCCGCCTCCTTCTTCCCGATCTATGAACTTTGTTACATTATTAATTCATTATAAATTTCCTTAGATACACTATGAGCATGCTAAATAAGATGTAGAGGACCATTTTTATCCCAGATCAGTTTGTTTTAGTCAGACTAAAAAGACCTGGCTGATGTACAACTGATCCAAAGGCTCGTTATGACAGTTTCTGTCAGTATGGACATGTCAGATTACTAGTCATACCTGCTGCAGCAGTGTTTCAGAATGCTACACAATCTAAATGTTAGAGCTGACATTGTGCATGCACTGTAGCTGACTCCAACCCTCAGAAACGCAGTGTTCCAAGGGCATCGATGGCGTCCTCGGCTGTTACCCTATCAGTGTATATGATATGTACTCAGACTGACAGCCTCTGAAAGGCTTAATGGAGTTCTGCAAGCTAACCATGCAAGCCAACAGTCTATTTCCTTCCCCAATGACGGCTGAATGATATGACATTGCATTACTTGGTACACAGAAAAGACTCAATCAACGTTAGGTTACAAAATACATACATCAGAAAGACTGAAAAATACTGTTAGCAGTTTATGAGCCTAAGCTGAAGACGTGCTCCACTTTGATCTGGAGAGGAACAGCTTTCACAGAAACCATGTATAATAAAAACACACTGAGCTGTTCTGAGCTTCTCTGCTTGAGAGGGAATAAAAGGCACTTTCCATAGATTGATATTATATAAGTAAAAACTGTTTTATTTACTAAATTATTTTTCTTCCCTTATTTTAAATAAATTATTTGTATGAACTTTTTCCTACAATAACATAGGTAAATGAGATTGAGCTGAACACATCACAACAATTTATGTAAAAATAAAATGGAATACGATTATGTACTTGTCTTTCCAGTATGCCGGGGATGGCTAACATTTAATTTTATTTAATGTAACTTAATTTAAAGTATCGTTGTTTATTTGTTTATTTAGTTAGTTGAATATCATATTGTATCATATCATTGTCACACGCACACACTGTTTGGACTGTGTTTTCATTTTTGCACCATCTACCTTAATTAGATGTCATGGTTGTTAATTGATTTGTCATTTAGTTCAGCTGTGTGCATCTCATTATCGCCAGTACTTACATTATCTTACATTACATTATCGCCAGTAATTCTCTCTGTTTTGGTTCAGTTTGTCCTGCCTTGTTAATGCTTTGTGGAAGTTTATCCTGTGTTGCTGTTACCTGAGAATTGTATTAAAGTACTTTTGATCTTTCATCATCATCTTTGTGTTCGCGTTTGCTACAAACCATGATAGAAGGCAGGACCTAGATAAGATTAAGTGGCTGTTTGTTGGTGGGTGTGTGTGTGTGTGCGCGTGTGTTTTTAGTCAGTGAGTTCACATTTTTTTTTCATTTCACCATCATCGTGGACATCCCTGTAGTTCACCTTTTGTGTCTTGAGCAGAGAAATCACTCCCTTGAGGAACACCTGGAGGAATTTCTTGACCTCTCATGCTGTTTATGTTTGTGTACACCCCAGCTTTCGCCTTCACCCTCGGTTGCTCCAGCTCCACCTCATCCCTCCAAAACTCTACTTCCATCTCAGGAGGGTTGTTGCTGCGGCTCCGCCATGGCCACCTAGATCATCTACATCATTCCATTCCATCAGCCCTTTGTCTGTGCCATGGGCTCCTCCATTGTCGTCACACTGCCTCAACCATGGCTCCTCCCCCCAGTGATGCCACTGTGAGGCACAGTCCTGGCTGTGGCCTGGATCACCACCTGGACGTTCCTGCACAAGGCCATCTCCTGGATCACTCCTCCACCTACTCCACCTTGGATTTTTCTGTTGAGCCCTCTCCTGGATTCCTCTCTTCCACCAAATCCTCTATCCATCTGCTGGCGTGAGGTCGCACCTTCCAGGAGGGGGCGTATTGTCATACTCACACACTTTTTGGACTGTTTTCATTTTTTCATCTCCATTAGTTAGTTGTCATGGTTGTTAATTGATTTGTCATTAATTACATCATTAAAGAATATCATCCTTTGCTGCTACCACATAATAATTAAAGAAATTACTTATCATCCATCATCGTCTTCATGTTTGCTACAAACTGTGACGTGATCATACAATATCATATGCATATACATACATATATGTGATGCACAGCTAAATGTTAATGTTTTGATAAACTTTATTTAGTTATTTATTTATTACAGAGAATCATGGTAATATCTTTACTTCTTATTTTAATTAAATTAAACCTAATTTTAAGAAATAAAAATTTTTGAAATGGCGAGAATATTATATTGTGTCACATATATTACACAAAATGTGAGAGAGCTAAATAAAACTAATTGGTAATTAAAACTAATTTCCTTTTGCTCAAATTAATTGAAACTACTTTCAAAACTTTTCATTTTAGGTTAATTTTATGCCAGGTAAGAGTTTATCGGTAACACTTTGTTTTAAGGACCAATTCTATTAAATAGTTGCCTATTAGCATGTATATTACTAGCATATGGACTCTTTATTAGTACTTATAAAGCACATATTAATGCTTTATTCTGCATGACCATATTTTTATATTTAATATGCAACATATTTAATGCTATTACATTTGTGCCTCTAACCCAAAAGGGATATGGGGGAAAAAAGTGAGTGAGATGCTTGTTTCATGTAACAATAGCAACTGTCATTTTTAAAAAGCACATTTTTAGTCTAAGGAGAAAGTTTATATTGGTGCCTGTAAAGTAGTTTAGATCACCTCCCTTGGGCTGGTCAGATGGTACAGTGCATAAATAGACAAACACTTAAGGTTTACACATGGGTCAGTGAGTCCATAACAGTAAATGTGTGAGCCAGTCTGGCCATGCGTGTGGGTTGCAAGTTTTGTCTGCATGGGGTCTTGAGCATATTTGTTATACAATTTATTTTTTTCTCTCCTTTTTTTATTGACAGACTGCAAGAATTTCAGTATCACACTGAGCATTTTAGATACAGATTTCAACAGTATTTAAACATTAACTGGGTAAAGTCAATATAGTACACACACACACAAAAAAAAGAAAATTATTTTTTTTTTATACAGTACATTTATTTTTGTACAAATTTGTTACATGCAAACTGTTAATTCACAATTGCTTGTTCATTTACACACACTCTGTTACATGTACAACTTCCCCTTACACCACCACCATCACACATTTTACATCTTCATATTGCTTTTCCACAACAAGCAACTGTGAATTTTCAGTTTACATATAACAGTTTTTTGCAGGCAGGCAGATCAACAGACATACAGACATACAGACAGACAGACAGACAGACAGACAGACAGACAGACAGGCAGGCAGATCGACAGACAGACATACAGACAGACAGACAGACAGACAGGCAGACAGACAGACAGGCAGGCAGGCAGATCGACAGACAGACAGGCAGACAGGCAGATAGATCTAAAGGGTAGCCTTCTGCAAGTCTTTAATAATTAATTAATTTGCCATTACTGCTTTAAACAAAGGGCTCAAATGGAGGACTGCACCTATCTAATTTCAGCCGTCTAACTGTATTGTATAATATTGTTAATTTTTATTATTTGTATTATTTGAATACATTCACCCCTGTTACAGTAAGCCATATGCCATAGTAGATTAGCGAACATGAGCTTTTGTGAAATGGTCAAGAGAACATTATAGTAATATTAAATTTATAAATAGCCTACATCTTATCTGAAAGACAACGTTTCCTCCTCCCCCGGCCCGAAATAGTAGCCTACCCAAGGCGTGGTAACGTCTACGTTGTGTCTACATGTGCTAGAAACCACAGTGAAAATACGTACACTCGAGCTGTCAGTCAGGAAGTGTCCCGCCTCTTCTTACGCTCGATTGGACATCGCAGCAACCGCTCTGCAAATGATTGGTTGACGCCGATGCCTGTCAGTTTTCAAGCGTTTCTCTGCTTCCTTGCCGCTGAACGACGTTTTGAAGGGGAAATGGGTTCAGGTTTCTTTGATAGGGACGAAAGGGATATGTAAATAATTTAAATGTCTCTGATATTTGGCAATATACATTAAGCGACTATCAACCAGCGTTCATGCCGTGTCCTTGCTCCTGAAATTTCGTCTGGATAACCTCCTGGATTCGTAAGACTGAAGTTTGAATCCTGTCCGCTCCTGTCTTTGTTAACGTAACGTTACAGTGATAGTGCAGGGGACGTCCGTAATAAAGTGCAGAATACAAGAAAGTACCATTGACATGAATCGCTTGAAATTTTAACAACTTGTTTACTGGTCTTTACAGTCCTGATAAATGTCTTGCTACCAGGCGATGAAAAGCAGAGGGTCACAGTCTGGTTTGTGCGAACAAAGGATATGTTAACTTGACTGAAACAGATCAATGTGTGTGTTATCAATAGCGCGTTTTCCAAAAGCGGAAATTCTGGACTTAATATGTAGAAGTGGCCATTAATGTGGCTAGAGTTAGAAAATCATACGGAAGAAGATGGCAGCAACTAAAGGCAAAGCTGGACTACATAATGAAAGCCGTTCTGGTCGGGATAGTGGCAGGACAGACGCAGGCAGTCCCACGTTATCCGCAGGGGCCGCATCCCTGACCACCCTCAGGACCTACACACTAGATGACCTGGACACTATTGCCACTGTTGGTAAGCAAGTCCTTCGGGATCAAATTAAAACACCTTTTAGTCACAAGTATTTCCTAAAATGTTTTTATATTCTCCAAAACACCCATGTTTGTCCCACTCCCACCAAGCGACTAGTATGTTTAATAGGCTATGGCATTTCAACGTTTAGTTCGTTTCAGCTGCCGTTTTGAAAGTGAGGCTCAGAAACCTCAGAAGCAAAGGTACATAACATGAGCAAACTGCTGAGTAAAACTATTAAAATTATCAGGAGTGCTTCCCTCCATATATCAATTATTTTCACATGCATCAGCTGAATGCTCAATACCCAAGTATACAACAGTACAACCTATTAAAACCATACAGTCTGTATGTCAATTTCTCTTAGCCTAGTTTTCATTTGCATTGACTATGACTTGAATACACCTCTTCAATGATGGACATGTTTTCATGATTCTGTACCAAAATTCAAATTGATGTTGATGATATCATAATGAAGGAAAGAGCCTAATTGAAGCATAAAGCAAATAAATTAGTACAGTACATTTATTAGAACGCATTAAATTAATCAAAGGGGACAGAGAACACATTTATAATTTTACAGTTAATAATAATGTTTCACAGTATTACTGTTTTTGCTCTTCAAAATCCTCTTCAAAATTCAACCCACAATGTTTCTTCTAGCCTACATTTTATAGACCAGTGTGCACTGTGCAGAATTTCTAATGGTTATGCAAATTGTAATGCACAATTTCCTTGTAATGTTACTACTTCTGATTTGCAATTTATGGTAGTCTTTAAAACTTAAGCCAATGAGAGAACTCAATGTCATGTAAAAATTCCTTCTTCTTTTCTTCCTCTTCCTTACGCCCCTGAAGACCTCACTATCTTAGTTCACTCACACCTCTAACACATTTTAATTATTTCCATTAAACGCCTTCTCTCCTCTCCTCTACTCCCACATTTGACAGTGAAAAGTTATTTAAATACACGATTTATTTATAATTCCATCTGATGAGTGAATCTCATGTGACCAAATTGTATCTGTTAATTGAATGCTCAGTTTAAAAACGACAAGCCGCTCTATTTATATTGAACTACATTGCAACAACATTTTACCTCCTTTCTGAGCACCAAGTGCTTCCTGGTTCTCATTAGCACCATGTGATTTCAGGCAGAAGCTGAAAGGATTATTACTCAAGCGATGGAACAAACATCATGACTAAGAGAACAGCCTACATCAGTCTAGTCTGCACTAACTTCACCATAGATGTTAAGTCATAGATGACAGTCATGTCACGTACATCTTGAACACATCTAATATTAGTCCTGCCATTCTTTTTAAGGCCTGTTATTAATATTTCTGGTGATATCTACCTCTTTTAGCTGGACTGTATGAAACTGAAAAGGACAGCTCATTGTTTAAGGGCCTCAGGGTGAGGAGGAGAACAGTTGAAGTCTAGGAAAAAAACCAGGTCAAGTCTGAATGTGTAACACAGGCATTTTGCACACGTGTCAGCATGTTTTGTTTTTGTTTTTCTGGTGTTTGCTGTTGTCACACTGTATTTTGGGGACAGCTGATAAATATTCCCCTTGTTCCCTTTTTTTTTTTTTTTTACTCTAATGGACACTCTCGGTCACTTTCGGTCAGAAAAAAAAGATAAGAAAAGCTACAACAGTTAAACGTCAGCTGTAAAGATGGCTAGACAAACTTTCACCGTGACCAGAGCTGATGCTAGAATAGAAAAATTGAATGTTTGTTCAGGATGAAATTGTGTTGGCCGAGAGGGCAGTTCTTTGCTGAAGAACATTATATGACTGGTTTCTTTTGCCCTGAACAGCATATTGAGTTCAGTTACCCAAATGTAATCACTGAAACAGTTTTTGGCTAAATGAAAACTTCAATTTTGGTTTTGGTAAATTTGCCTCTGAGTAGAAATGTGAGTTAATTGCAACTTTACATTTCACTATTTCTCATAAATTTTGTCTTGCAGTTGCAACATTGTATGTCCCACTATCACTTTATATCATATTTTAAACTTTAGCTCATATTTACCTTTTTGTTTATTTGTTTCATTCTGAAGCAGAAACAGTCTTCTATACCATACACTGAAATAGTACGTCAAAACTCCATATCAGTCCCTCAACCTTGAGAGGTTTCAGTTTCACGAGAATAGGCTTGTCATGCTGGAATCCTGTTGGAAGCTAATAGCAAGCCAGTGCAGGCTGGCAACAGTGAGGATTAGCCATCCTCTGTCCAGTGGCTTTGAAACCTTTTTTGCAGTTAGTTTTACACTGTAGATGAGAGAACTCAAAAACTTGAGACAACTAGATTAAAATCCTTTTTTAAAGTATACACAACTTATTAAAAAAAAAAAAAATCAGCTTAACATTTAATTTTCGGTTATGCTTTAATCAAAAATAAATAAACTCAAACAGTAATGTTTTTTACTTGTGGATCCAAGTTCAAAGATTGTGTATTTTAAGTTAAACTAAGCATTCACATTACATAATAGAGATGGAACATTTTCGTAGTTTTTCCTTACCCATCAGTTTTTAGAGTATGTTTGTTGAGCAAACTGAAAAGGTTATAAAGAGTTACTTCTATACACCAAAACAAGTTGTATTCTCATTGGAATTTAAGAGATTTCACCAAAGAACATTAATCACTGTAATGGTAACTCAAATAACACAAATATTACAACAAAATATAATCAAAAACACTACATGAAGCTAAACTTTTTTTTTTCTTTTTTTTTTTTTGTATTCTGGATAACAAATATTTGTGCCATCATAAGTCCCCAGCGACTTTGACCAGAAACATAATATTCAAGTTCATCATCAGTGATCGAACATCAGACACCAATATTAAAGGGATACTCCACCCCAAAATGAAAATTTTGTCATTAATCACTTACCCCAATGTTGTTCCGAACCTGTAAAAGCTTTGTTTGTCTTCAGAACACAATTTAAGATATTTTGGATGAAAACCGGGAGGCTTGTGACTGTCCCATACTGCCAAGTAAAATACACTGTCAAGGTCCAGAAAAGTATGAAAAGCATCTACAGAATAGTCCATCTGCCATCAGTGGTTCAACCGTAACGTTATGAAGTGACAAGGATACTTTTTGTACGAGAAGAAAACAAAAATAACAACTTTATTAAACAATTCATCTCCTCTGTCTCTCCCACATCACCATAGCGCCATTTTGGAAAACACCTGCTGAACGCAAACTGCGTACGCTCTTCTGTGTCAGCCTTCATAATCTTCATAAAGTTATGTGTCAGCCATCTGTGAACGCTTCATAATGTTTACGGTTGAACCTAGTGTTGTCACGGTACCAAAATTTCAGTATTCGGTACCAGTACCAGTGAAAAATCCACGGTTCTCGGTACCCTATTTCGGTACCAAAGCAAAACACAAAAACATGCTAATTAAAAAAAAAAATGAGTATACTTTCATTTAATCCAAACTGTGTACAGTATATTTAATTTTAAAGAGATTTAGAATTTTAAAGCCAAGAATAACAACTAAGTTAGTAAAAAAACAAACAAACCCAGAACTGCTTTTCTGACTGATATGACACAAACAATGTTAACCATTTGTACATTCTGTAACATATATTTTTAAAATTCACAATTAATTGAAAAGCCTCTGGTGTGTAAAAATAGGAAATATCATCATGTCATCCAGTTGTTTTACCCTAATAAAACTAATTCTAATGCTCATTATATTAGCGTTAGCCGAGCTTATGCTAATGATTAATTACTCTAATAACACAGTGTTCATTTCAATCAAATTAAAATATTTCACATTATTCAAAATAGAAGCTGTGTTTTCCACAGTGGCATATGCAAATTCATTCTCTGCCAGCAGGAGGTGCTTGTAGATCACACGAGAGAGAAGTTTCCCCAGTAACAGCTGTAATCAAATAAGCGCTGAGCCTGCGCTCACAAACGCTGCTCAGGCATTACAGGCAAGATTAAATGAAAATGACATCCATAATTTTCTGAAGACAGTTGGTTTTCTTCAGAAATACAGTGATATAAAAACCACCACACACCGGTTTTTAGACTTTTTCCGACGTTGACACGTGCAGCTAGCTCATGTTTATTCAAAGAAGTCAAAGCCTTTTGGAAAATCTGTTTTGTTGCGGTCAGTTTTGATATTTCTTGATGTATGGGAAACACTGTGAAACTTACCTGCTTGAACTCTTTAATTTGATCTGGGTGTCTGTCTTTAAAGTGTTTTGTTAGTTGGGCAGTGTTTTCCTCCTTTTGAGGTCGCCTCATCTCAGTGCTTTTATGAAAGAGAGCGCATCTGCGCACCTTTCGGATAGCCGCACCAAGAACCGGGTTGACCGGATACAGCGTTTTTTTTAGTACCGACTTGGTACCGAAGTACCAGGTCTTTTTGACAAAACTAGTTGAACCACTGATGGCAGATGGATGCTTTTTCATACTTTTCTGGACCTTGACAGTGTATTTACTTGAACCACATGGGAGTAATTGTTTAATAATAAAATGTTCATTTTGGGGTGGAGTATACCTTCAATATTAAAAGTTCTCACTATTTAATGTTCTAAGTTGCTCATAATAAATGGCCTAAAAATGAACTTTGTCTTATTATTTTTTATGTATTGTCCTTTTCTACATTTTAGATTGGTGAGCCTACCTTTAAATTACAGTTGTGTCTGACAAAATATAAGTTGGAATTTGTTTATTTATTTATTTATTTTTAGAGTGTGATTTTTTTTTTTTTTTTTTGTTTTTGTTGTTTAATATAAATATCTGATGTATCTTCGTCATCTTACATTCTCAGGCTACACCAGCTTGAACACAGAGTACAAATCCTTGTTCCTCACAGAATTATCAGAGCAGCCAGCCGTTTTTTTGGACCAGATATGTAAGTGCTATTTCCTAGAAACAACAATCTTTACTGTACAAGGAAATTGCTTTGTGGTTTAGGGTAAAATGTTTCTCATAGCATTTTAAGAGGCAATCTTCTGTATAAAAATGGTTAGCAGGCATCCAGCATCCAAAGTGTATACTGTAGCATTAGGCCGCCAGCATAAATAATCCAATTTGCAGAGCTTTTTGCGGGATGGTGGAGATTTACAGTCTATGACGAATGATTTAAACTCTGATCTGAATGCTCTTATCGTTGAATTGTCATTAAAATAATGAGGAAAGTAATTGGTCAGAACTCACTTTTTTCTTAGGTTTTGCTCTGATTTGATTCATGGCAGAAGAGACACTGAATGTGGATAATTCGGCACACGAGTTCTTTTGTTAACTAAGGGCAAATTCAGCTTGAAAACATCTAGAGATTTTAAAGCATTTGATATCACAGCAAGGCTAAATACAGCTCAGTGAAGGTTATCCCTGCCCACCAGTATAAAGTCAGATGTGATGTCAGACTATTACTAAAACATGGGTTTCCTAGTGAGATGCTGAAAATGTGCTTTACTAAGACTTGCTTTTTAAAAAAACCTTTACTGCCTTTATAAAGAACAGTTTTAGAAAATAATTTACCAAGAAGATCTTAAGCTGCACTTCAACTAATCTATTATTGATACCATTAATGACTCAGTTTAAGATATTAATTAATAATTCAGAATCAGTCGTCATAATCATGGTAATTGCATGTTAATGGTTAAACGATTGGGTAATTGAAAAGTAAATCTATTTTATTTGGCTATACCCAAAATCTAGATAAGAGGCATCTGCTGATACAAGAGTGATCTGACCACTTAGAAAATGGGAACTATATAAAATATAATGTTAATTATGGATATTTACTGAACTGTTTAATTCAAGCATGTTGAAGAAATGATGCCGTTGGGAAAAAAAAAGTTAAATATATATTAAATGCTTAGCAACAGCCTAAAAAAGGAGGAATGACTACTAAAACCTGGGAAAAACCTTTTTTTTTTTTTTTTTTTAGTTCCATTGCCTTGAAATCAATTTGCTTGAGATTGAGAAAAGTTAAAGAAAATGTGCTCAGCCAACTGAAGAGGACCCCAAACACCCAAAAAATCAAAGGTTTATCTTGCTTGAGAAGAGAAAAGAGGGGAGAAAACGAAAAGTGCAACACTCACTAGTGGTGGGCGATATGACCGAAATCTTATTTCACTGTATGAGAAATTTTATTTCAGAATAATGATATATATCTTGATATAGCTATTTTCTTTTTTAATTTTTTTGTTTAAAAAATAATAAAAATGAGCAAATTACAAACACAATAGAACAAATAAAAAAATATATATATTTCATTTATTCGGCTACAGTAGGGTTATTAAACGTGGTAAGAAATACTAGAGAGATTGAATAGTATTATCTAAGAATAGATTGAATGTGTATAAATAAAACACTCTTCACTGTATCAATCAGACATGAACTTATTCTTATTCTGAGTGCTTCAGCGGATTGAGTTCTTTTTCACTGCTTACTGCAATTCATAACCATCAAGTGCATCCCACTCTTTATTTCCTCATTCAGGCATGTTTCCTTATCACTCAAAGGTGTATATAACTTTTAAAGGGATAGATTCACCCAAAAATGAAAATTTGATGTTCATCTGCTAACCCCCAGGGCATCCAAGATGTAGGTAACTTTGTTTCTTCAGTAGAACACAAATGATGATTTTTAAAACCCAACCGTTGCAGTCTGTCAGTCGTATAATGCATGGCAATGGTAAACAAAAAATATATGAGGTAAAAAAAAACCAGGCACAGAAAAATCTAAAATTAAACCCTGTGGCTCATGACGATACATCTTTGATGTGTGGGAAGACAACAAAACGATTCCATCTGAACAGTACTGAACTGAAATAGGACTGGGCGAGATATTGCATGCGATTGTCATGCGCATTTAATAGACAGAGCCGTAGTTTCACTGACAAGCTCTACTTAATATCGCGTTTCATTATCGAAGGCGATTCATCTGTGATAATAACCGCGCGATATTGCGTAGCGATCTACCACTCTGTCTATTAAATGTCGCTTCTTTTGAAAGCAGGTGATGGTGATTTAGCGGTAATCAGGGAACCGGCTTTACTGACGAAATGTGCGTGACACACCGCATGTGATATACGCCCAGCCCTAAACTGAACAGTATTTCATATAGTTTTTTTACCTATGATTCACCCGCATTGTCCGAACTGTTAGAACTCTTGTGAACGGCTCGTTCACAGCAGCAGGCGCGGGAGGCATCTTCTTCTTGCTTGCTTGCTTTATAGCGGATCGCAGACTTATAAGTGCATTGCCACCACCTATCTCTCAAATGGACCATTGACACTCCTATTTGAGATTGTAGATAGTGTCCATGAAAAAAATCAATAATTTTGCCACCATTCTACTGGTGGTTTAGTCATATTTTAAAAAGTATCACTGCATTTTCACAACATTTATTTGTATGTTTAAAAATATATAAAACATTAATCTTATACAATTATTAATGCATTTGAAATGCATTTGCGGTGTAAATGCATTTATGACACCTCAGCTTCATGAAACAGTCTGTGTAAATACATCGAATGCCACTTCAGATGCAGCTTCTTCTTCTGTTTCCTGCAGTGAAAACAAAGATGCAGTTTGTTGTGGGATACTGATTTTAATTTTTTTTTTTCATGAATGGTAACACCTCTACATTTGCTTCCTAATTGTAACTGAATTAATTGAAACAATGTTAAACAAGAATTTGGTGTAAAAAATGACACATAAATGTTTGACAAAGTTTGTTGATCCTTTTAAGAATATCACTATCGTGTAATTAAGCCATGGCACCGTTCTTGATCATAAAAAAAAAAATTCCATTGCACACCACTAAGTACTAAAAAAATAGCAAAATTGAGCAAACATGCAATTGCTTTAAATGGCAATATTAAAAACTGAATATTATATTAAAAGGAGTATTCACATGGTATTGTGAAACTTGAAAGGTACCCTTATGTTGTTGGTGATGATAAAACAACAAAATCAAATTTACCTATCGATCGCTGTCTGGCGGAAACAATGTATTTCCAAAAGCATTACCACTTTCAGGAATGTAACAAGTTGTAAAAAAGATGTTTATATATATATATATATATATATTATATATAATTAAACAGCGTAATCAGAGTTGGGTATTGTGCCTTTAATATAGGATTCAGACACTTTTATAGGCCTATTGATCAGAGGTTTGGTGTGACCAGCAAAGCAATGAAATGGCAATAGGTGTTTTTGTCCGTCATTAGAACGGCCGCATGTGAGGCAGTGTATTGCATTGCATTACATTTGTCTTACAGGTTGTAAAGTTTATTGTAGCTTTTTTTTGTTGCTGTTGTCGAATACTTTTGGCCCAAAATGTTGATATAGCCTAAAAGATGAAGCGTATGCACAGGATATATAAAACACAGCTCCTCTACGCTCTTCAAAAACACCTGCAAAAAAATTAAAAAATAAATTAAACATAAAATAAAATAAATCATTTCCTTAATAGACCAGTGTTTCTTGAGTACAGAGAAACACTGTACCTATCCAAACGTCAGTTCTTTTTCTTTACCTTGCATCACTAACGGGCAAGACTCTGTCTCCAGACTGGTAGTTACCTCGTTTCGCCTGACAGTTTGAGATCCATTGGCCTTATGAGGTTACTCACAAGCTCTTTTGAATGCTTTTCATTGGTTGTAAATATTTATAAACCCACAAACGGATGTAAAGATGACCAATAGCATTGAGTTAAAATAATAATAATAAAGTTAGGTCTATTAACATTGTAATGATTTTATTTCCACAGTTATTTCAAACAACGAATAAATATAGAGATAGAGAAGAACACAACATAGCGAGCAATAGACGATAGAGCAACATACAACATAGCTTTTTGAAAACTCCGAATCAGTTTAAACACCACTGTGTTCACAAAATGATTCACTGTTTTCAAGTGCTCCAATCAGATCAATCACGAATCACAAATTCATTTGATTCAGATATGGGACTTCAAACTATGTATCACGAATCTTGATTCATTTGATTCAGAGTCGGGAGGATGTTTCTTTTAGTCCACTGGGTTCGCGGAGGATGTTTTTTTCGATCTCCCCCCCCCAACCCGGCAAATCGCACCCTGGATCATCATGATATATAATAAGATTTTTTTAGCACAGGGGTTGGGAAACACTGCGATGTACACCACTCCTTTCAATTCAAGTCTAATTTTTGGTCGTTCATATCACGCTCATTTGAATCGATTGAGGTTTACATGAAGGCTTTTCAATCTGATCGAGTTCATCAGTTAAGGTATGTATGTTGTTGCTCAGCTGAATAAGATTTTCCCTTAAACAGGCAGAAACATGATCTAATAATGTGTCATCAAGTGTCTTGCTTCACATGTTACCAGTCCCGTTTCCGTCCGCTTCTGCACGAGCTCAGGCATGTGTTTTCCTTCCATGCTTGTATACCCATGTCACTCAGGGGGCTCCTGAAACAAAAAAAGATTTCATTTGTGTGAGGTAACTGGTGTTTAAATGCCAGCATTCCCTGTCAGTTAGACCATCGTATCGTATAAGCTTGTAACCTCATCAGTGGCAACTGTCACGGAAATGTTAGGTTGCCTGAAACCTCCTACCCTGTTCAAAAAGAGACGATAGTGGGGAGCTCTAGTGCTTATTCAGTACCCAACATTAAGCAATTTTGCTTCTAATTTGTTTTTTCTCCTTTTCTTGTTTTCTTGAAATCTAACACTGTCATATGACATTTACTCTCCGCATTTTTTTACTGCACACTGCAGAGTCCAGGAGTCTCATTACTAATTTAAATTAATAAAAAAATAGGTTATTAATCTTAGATCGTAACCTTTTATTAGAACAGACAGATTTTTTTTTTCTTTTCCCCCAGCACTTTCATTATTAAATATATTTTAGAAAAGGTTTAATATGTGGAATTTTTTATTCACATATCAAACTGAAAGATCTCACACTAAAAGACTACTTTTGTGAGACGTGTAATTGTATTAAGGGTTGTTGTTGGTTGTTTTAGATTGTTTTATTGTTAGCATTATTATATCACCTATCTTAAAAAAAAAACAAAAACATTTTAATATCGTTTTTGACTGAAATGAAAGTATTCACTTACACTAAGGGCGGTCATGATTCCACCATTACTTTCACGCGAGTCAAGTACACTATTTAAAAAATCCTCAACCTGTGTTTAATTACGGCAAAATACCATAAATGGGCACATTCCACAGACGAGAATCCTGAAATCATTATTAGACCATTTTCCTAACGGCTATCGTCACATGAATATTTTCTAAAAACTTAAACATCACAATAACAATCATGGCCAAATAATTAAGATTCAGTGGACATTTAAGTGTAAATTTGGGTTAGGTCAATATTAAACAGGCTTGAGTCTTGCACTGTAAAATGTTTCTCTGCAAGGCATGTTGGATATAATACATAATGTATTACAGTATTTAGCCGATTTTTAAATGTGTTTGTTTCGAATAAAACCATATACAATTATTTGCTTTTTGATACATTTTATTATGATAGTATAGATTTAACGATCGTATTAGTGCCTCATTGCTATTATATCTGTATGTTTTTAATCATTGTCAAAAAAAAATCAAATTACTCATGAATTTCAAAAAAAGGAAGAGTAACAAAATAATTTTACAGTAATACCTCGATTAACCAAAATCTTGTTAGGTCGACCGCCCTAAGTAACAATCTGAATTCACGACACTACAACACATTTGCACACAACACACACACAGCACAACACACAGATATTATAGCTATATAGTTATCTAATAATTATATATATATATATATATCACTACACAGTGGTGAAACACGTGTTGCCCCCCCCACCCCATTTTTTCCGTTTTTGCAATTGTTGTCACACTTTAATTTTTCAGAATCATCAAACAGTTTAATTATTAGTCCACCCGCAAGTAAAACACCACACTTCCCCGTTGTAAATGAAGAGTTTTATTAATTTAATGGAACACAAAATCCCAACTACATGGCCCTGTTGTGGAAAGAAAGTGTTTGCCCCGCCTGTTAAAACTGTGGTTTTATTACAACCCCGAGGGCCATTTTCTCTAGCCACACCCAAGCCCTGATTACTGCACAACCTGTTCGCAATCAATAAATCTCTTAAAATAGGACCTGCCTTGACAAAGGGAAATAGACCAAAAGAGTCTCAAAAGCTAGACATCACTGCAGAGATCCAAAGAAATTCAGAAAAACAAATGAGAAATAAATTAATTGAGATTCTATCAGTCTGGAAAAGATTATAAAGCATTTCTAAAGCTTTGGGACTCCAGCGAGCCACAGTGAGAGACATTATTCACAAATGCAAAAACACATGGACATAATGGAGAACCTTGGTGGTCTGGGGCTGGTTTTTCTGCCTTCAGGACCTAGAAGATTTGCTGTGATAAATGGAACCATGAAGTTCTGCTGTTTACCAAAAAATCTGAAGGAGAATCTCCGGCCATCTGTTTGTGTGACCTCAAGCTGAAACGAACTTGGGGTTCTGCAGCAGGACATTGATCCAAAAGACACCAGCAAGTCCACCTCTGAATGGCTGAAGAAAAACTAAATGAAGCCTTTGGAGTGGCCTAGTCAAAGTCCTGACCTGAATCCTATTGAGATGCTGTAGGATTGACCTTAAAAAGGCAGATCATGCTCGAAAACCCTCCAATGTGGCTGAATTACAACAATTGTTCACTTGTGTTACTCTCTTACATAATATTGGAAATTTGTTTTAATGATCTGAAACATTAAAGTGTGACAAACATGCAAAAAAAAAAAAAAAAAAATACAAATCAGTAAGGGGGCCAACATTTTTTCACACCACTAAATATATAACAGGTGGAGTCTCAATAAATTAGAATGTCATGGAAAAAGTTCATTTATTTCAGTAATTCAATCTCAAATTGTGAACGCGTGTATTAAATAAATTTCAATGCACACAGACTGAAGTAGTTTAAGTCTTTTGGTTCTTTTAATTGTGATGATTTAGGCTCACATTTAACAAAATCCCCACCAATCACTATCTCAACAAATTAGAATACTTCATAAGACCAAAAAAAAAAACATTTTTAGTGAATTGTTGGCCTTCTGAAAAGTATGTTCATTTACTGTACATGTACTCAATACTTGGTAGGGGATTCTTTTGCTTTAATTACTGCCTGAATTCGGTGTGGCATGGAGGTGATCAGTTTGTGGCACTGCTGAGGTGGTATGGAAGCCCAGGTTTCTGTGACAGTGGCCTTCAGTTCATTCTGCATTTTTGGGTCTTCTTGTTTCTCATTTTTCCTCTGGACGATAATCTATAGGGTTCAGGTCTGGTTTGCTGGCCAGTCAAAGAACACCACACCATGGTCTTTAACCAACTTTGTGCTTTTGGCACCCAGTGTGGTCAGGTGCCAAACTCCTGTAGGAAAATGAAATCAGCATCTTCAAAAGCTGGTCAGCAGAAGGAAGCATGAGTGCTCCAACATTTTCTTTCCTCGTAATGCTGCGGTTCCCTTCTCGGTTGGTTGTGCATCTTTTTCTTCCGCATTTATCCTTCAACTCAACTTTCCGTTAACATGCTTGGGATACAGCACTCTGTGAACAGCCAGCTTCTTTGGCAATGAATGTTTGTGTCTTACCCTCCTTGTGAAGGGTGTCAGTGATTGTCTTCTGGACAACTGTATGATCAGCAGTCTTCCCCATGGTTGTGTAGCCTAGTGAAACAAAATGAGAGACCATTTTGAAGGCTCAGGAAACTTTTGCAGGTGTTTTGAGTAGGGCTCTGTGATATGGACAAAAAAACCTATCACTATGTTTTTGAGCATTTATGGCATTGTTTCGATTTAACATTCACTATTGTGACACATCCCATGACATGACTTGACAGGCATAAATGGCATTCAGTATAAATTGGAAACAATTGGCCAAAAGAAACCAATGAGAGCGTTATCAAAAAGTTGTAACATGCCTCTAAAACAGACATAAGTCAAAAGAAATCACTAATTAAGATGTCCACACAAAATGTCTAGACAATACTGCAAAAAGAAATAAATCAAATAACTAAAATACAAATAAATCCGGTGGTCAGGGCTTGTTGTATTTTTGTGTTTTGCCAGGCATTGGTCATAGATCCTCATTTAAGCGGTGCCAATAAGGTGCTGAAATCTATTGATTGCCCGCAGGTTCCCACGTACTCCTTTTTGCAGTGCGTATACCGTATGTGTAATCCGTGCAGAGCAGCAGTCGAGAGCGCGTTATTGTCACGGGAAAGCACATTAAAAGAAAGCGCGAGCGCGAAGCTCGCCCGCTCGCACGCAAGATTTTTCTTTCCTTTGTCCACTAAAACAGACACGCGTCCTCGGATAATTACACTGCTCTCTCATACGGGGAGAGTGCGCCGCAACATAAAACGTGCTCCTCTCACGCACGCTCACTCACGCTCACTCACAACTCTCGTCTATGCTCATGCGCTAGCTCTTCATTCTTTTCGCACATTTTCACTTTTCTAACCCTTTTCTGTTCACATCTTTTAACCGTGTGCAGTGTTAACGTTCTAATCCATTAAAATGGGCTCCTGAAAAAATACGCATCACAGACAGAGTGTGAAACCTGGAGTTAGGCATACAAATCCTCAGTCTGTTCTGTTCTCGTCCCGCGCTCCATTAGGTCGCGCTGCATTCTGATTGGATCGGATAACATACTGCGGAGGTCGGTGGCCCGTGGAAAATCATGTTATAAAGCGATTTAGAAATCGCGCAAGCTCAAATCGTGATTTTATTACGATTTCGATTAATCGCACAGCCCTAGTTTTGAGTTGATTAGCTGATTGGCATGTCCCCCATATTCTAATTTGTTGAGATAGTGAATTGTTGGGTTAAAAGAAACCAAGACTTAAACTACTTCAGGTCTGTGTGCATTGAATTTATTTAAATACACGAGTTTCACATTTGAGTTTGAATTACGTGAAATAAATGAACTTTCCCACACGACGATTCTAATTTTATTGAGATGCACCTCTATGATATATATATATATAGATATTCTCATATATATACTATATATAGATATATATATATATACTATATATGCATATATATATGAGACCTTTGGTAAATTATGTGAAAGAATTGGTTGCTCTGCATTTATCCCATCTAAGGTGCGCACACCACACACAGCAGTGAACAGGTGAGCAGTTGGGGGTTCGGTGCCTTGGTTTAAGGACCCTCAGGTCAGTGTATTGAAGGTGGGAAGAGAGTGCTGTACCTTACCTTACAGTTATAGAGTCATACTCTTTAACTCTTTAGCCCACGACTTCCCCAGAGAGATATTTACACCTTATAAGAACAAGATATATAACGGTAGCATCATTCCAAAATTTCAGGGGTTTTTTTGTTCTGTCACAGAGTGGTAAAAGGTCTTTCTCAAGCCAAAGTTGTGTATTAAAACATACAACACAAGCTCCTCTCTTTCAGTATCTAAATGGCTCCTGATCCCTTCATGCCCCTTAAACCCAACAACTGCCACTGCCACAACTGTGCTTTTCTGCCTTTGACCTGAGTGCTAATACCTGCAGAGTTCACACCATCTCTTAGCGTATACATTCGGGGCATGTCTGTCAGTGTTTTTTTTTTCTTTTTCTTTTTTTCACAATCCTACAAAAACAGGAAAGGCTCGAAATCTTTGCAAATGTAAGACAAATTAACAACTGAAAAGGTGTCCTTTTATTATTTCTCAGACAAAATGCTGCATAGTTATTTGTGAAATTTGAAATGTTAAATAATAAAACTAACTTGAAATTTTAAAACAAATGCCAAATCAAAAAAATAAAAATAATAATAAAATTATACAACTAAAAGAAATCAAACAAAAAGGGTTTTGTCTGTGCTTCTTCTTTCAGACAAATCCAGTAAGATTTATATTAAAAATTGTGTTATTCCTGGCTATTCTGAGCTCTATCATTGCAGTCAGCAGGTGTTGCAATTGAACAGTCCACAGGGTCATCAAATAAAGCATGTGCATGTGCAAATTGATTCATAATGAGTGCTTTTTTTACCTCAAAAAAATTTGAGTGCCTACTCTCAGATAAATGAGGCTTACAATACAATCAGATGCAAATTAAAAAACCAAACCAGTCCTAAATGAAAGAAAAAAAGTTGACAAAAAAGATGAATCCAATCTTTGGGTGTATAATAGTAGCATAATGAGTGACATATACTAGAATTTTTGTGAGGGTGAGGCCAACGACGGTTCCATGTTTTGGCCCAGGCCCACCACAAGTGGTAAAAAAAAAAAAAACCAATGAGAAAACTAGTATAAACCTTGGTGAGACACAGTCGCTAAATTTTAGTCCAATGCGATAAGCATTTAACTAGTATTTATTGGGAAAAATAAAATCTTCATGGGGCAACAAAGACCCGAACACCACCTGAGGGTGTAAAGTCTTCTGCCCCGTTTAAGACCGAACGGCACCGATCCAATATAATAATGCACAAAGATTTCTTTCTTCCAACGTATACATTCACTTAGACATATCCGAATGTGTTTACCCGGAGAATACTATGCAAGACTATTATTTTGAGATAATTTAATGTGTGGTATGTGTTCCATATTACATCAAAGGGATGACGCGAAAGAGGAATCATTCTGTGTACAGCTCATTGTCTTTGGGCGCTTCTGTGGCGCGCTTTGACTGAGTGCCGCTCAAGCCTGCATGCGTGCCAATGGTTTAAAAC
Organism: Cyprinus carpio; assembly: GCF_018340385.1. NCBI lineage: Eukaryota > Metazoa > Chordata > Actinopteri > Cypriniformes > Cyprinidae > Cyprinus > Cyprinus carpio. The sequence continues at coordinate 21,441,631 of NC_056572.1, forward strand.
GCTTTGAATGTTTTAATCGCAACGATCTTGACACAAAGTGCAAATGAATCAAACGCTCCTTTCACACCCCACAAGTGTGAACAACGCGAATCAGTGTAGGAAGTTTACATCACGATTCACAATAGCCCATCTGGGCAGGCATGTGATACATTATGGTATCCCGACTGGAAACACAATACCCCTGGACATTGAGGCTGAGCGATTTTGCAGCCTACTATAGGTACATGTTGGGTTTAATCAAGGACTAGTTAACAATATTTAGTGTGATGCCTAAAGAGCATAATAATAGATTTTTTGTCTCAAATACGCATTGAGTTTTTCTCTGTTTGGGTTTGTTGCCGGTCCAGGCTTTGTACAGGGCTCCGAGTAGACGGATAACCTGTACTTTGGGTGGGTGGTTCACTTAGTTGGCCACCCTGCTCTTTCATCTGAAGAGTTCTTTCTCTTTGCCATTGATACATATGTGTGTAGCACAAGAGTCTATTACCCACTTCGTGCATCCTGTGCATCTTTGAGAGTTTTACTCTTCCATTCCTTGAGTGCATTCATCTGTGGACAACGTGTTGACTTTGTGGAGAGCCTAAACCTAAACCAGGGCTTCTGTACTTTCTCCGAAAACCCTTTCAATTAGGATAACATGGTCATCACAAAATCATTGATCGCGTTTGATGTTTCCTTGGACATTGTGTATGATGACTTAAGATAGTTCAACAAAAATGAAAATTTTGCTTAATTACTCAAGACCTCATGTCTTGTCCAACCCGTAAGACCTCCGATCCATCTGCGGAACACAACAGTTAAATTATTTTTGATTGAATCTTACAAACTCCTGACCCTACCCATGATGACAGCAAGGGTACTACCCAATAGTGTCCCAATAACAGTAGCAGAGATCGTTAAAATAATCATGTGACTCAGGGATTCACCCGTCAAATTATGAAGCTCAGAATCACTTTTTTGTGCACAAAAGAAAAAAGAAAGAAAAACTACTTTTTCAACAATTCATCTCCTCTGAATGGGTGTGTTGATGCCGGAGGATATGAATTGTTAAATAAAAGCGTTTTTTTTTATTTTTTTTTTTTCTTTAGAACACAAAAGTACTTCTTGTACTTCGTAATATTACGGTGACACCCCTGGATTGTACATTGAATTATTTTTATATTTACATCATCGTCCCCCTTTGCTATTTTTGTCTGGATGTTGATCGTGGTACGACACCCTTGCTGTTCTATGGGGAGGGTCAAGAGATTGTAGATGTCCTCAAAAATATCTTAATTTGTTCTTCACGAGAGGATGGAACGGTGTCTTACCCGGGTTTGGAACGACCATGGTGTGGGTGATAAATTAATGACGAGAAGTTTCCATTTTTGGGTGAACTCTAACCCTTTAAGTGTCCATAGATGGTGGGTTCACTGTGGAGAAGAAAGTATTTTTACATGGATTTCATGGATTGTAGGGCCATCTCGCTTATGTCAATATTTTCCATTGTGTTTTTGTCAGGTACAGGAACCTTTAGGAAGGTTTTTTCTGGTTTAAGATACACAAGACAAGAGGTTTTCTTGTGCCAGCATGAAAGCCCAAATCCCGATGTGATTCGGCCTGGAAGCATGAGGCAACAGTACAAATGAAAGAGAGTTTCTGACGGGGTGGAACCATCCTTTCCCTTGGTCGACGTAGTGAACGCTACACAAAGATTAGTCATATAGGTGCTACAGCAGAAATGTATAATCTCAGTAAAAAATACATAAGTTATATCTGTATAAAGCATTTTCAACATACTTAACCAAAAATATCAATGGATCGACATGTGTTGTTTTGACCTTCTAGCAATCTCTTACATTTTAGTTTCTGAAATTCCCAGATCTTGATAATTTTTTTATGAAATATTTTTTACTACCAGCCACCTCATTTTTCAATGCAAAGAATAAGTCATGGATTTCGCTGGGTATGTTGAGGATTCGCGCTTCTTAGTCGCATGTAGGAAAATAACGAGAAGAATGACAAAATTGCACGTAAAATGGAAACTGTTCTGCTGCTACAACTAACCAATAGTGTTTTAATAATTAAGACAAAGAATAAGATATGGGCAAAGAACACGCCAGTTCGAATATCAAGCAGAAGAGGAATAGCTATTTTTGTAACAGGCTAAACAAAACTTAGCGCTGGAAGCCAAATGAAAACCGGAAATCATATGGAATATATAATATTTATAAATCTAGTACTAAATATCTAAAATCTATACTAGAGGACCCGATCCGTTAGCACCCCTTCAACAAAAAAAAAGAGACGAGAACGAACGCGAGCGTTTTCCTTAATGTATTATTTTGCTTATATTTATTTATGTTATTGTTTTGACGTGGTTCACCATGTTCCTTGAACCGCCCGAGAAATAATGAGTATTACTAAGAGTTGGCTGTTTACACTGGGTCGATTTGCTGTGGTTCGATATGGCTCTAATACCAATTTTGCCAAAAATCTGAGTATGTGCCTTATACCGCTATTGATCCGATCGCGCGCAGTTATTTTATTTTTAAAGTCAGTGTAAGAAGTTTACTATGCCCCATCAGTGCTTTCGGGGATATCATCTTGTTTTGGTATGTATCCCCATCTTACATAAATATAGACTAACTGATCATTATACAAGGGATAACCAACAACTATCAACTAGTAATTCAATTCTATTACCAATATCAACTTTATTGTATTGAAATCACTTATTAGATTACTATTAATTATTTACACCATCTTCTA
>NC_056572.1:21444645-21444731 GCF_018340385.1 Cyprinus carpio
ATTTAATTATCTATATTTAATTTATAGATCTAATACAGATATAAACTGCTGTTTCTGTCAATGATCCAGTGAAAAATACCACTCAG
>NC_056572.1:21445635-21445770 GCF_018340385.1 Cyprinus carpio
ACCGACCGACGCAATTTAGACTTGATCTGCACGTCGTATAGACGTCTCATGTTTGTTGGGTACTCTCCGAAAACATTTAAAGTAGGATAAAATGGTCATCACAAAATTAGGGGTCGACCGATTATCGGCGTGGCC
>NC_056572.1:21446646-21446766 GCF_018340385.1 Cyprinus carpio
AATTACCATTATGCAATTTTGAAGAGCTGAAAGGGCATCAAGCGCGAGCTCTGACACCCTGACACGACGCGAGCTCCCTATTCCTGATTTAGTTATCTCCGCGGCCGCGCTCTCATATTA